>NW_008751795.1:1296333-1300130 GCF_000715545.1 Opisthorchis viverrini
CCTCCAAATGGATGTAGACGCTGCCAAGCAGTGGTCGTTGGACTGGCACCTTCCTCTGAATGATGAAAAGTGCGTCCATGTGTCGTTTGGAGGGGATTCAGCGAATGCCTTTGTTATGCATGGTGAAAAGGGACCAGAAAACATCATGAGGATAGATGCCAAAAAAGATTTAGGCATCTGGGTCTCCTCAAACTTGTCCTTCGCACTACACCATGAGAAATCAGCCCAAAAGGCATTCGCCGTTTTACGGATGATCCGACGCACCTTCTCCCGTATTACTCGCATGGACTTCCAAATACTCTATGGGGCCTACGTCAGACCGCTCCTGTAATACGCCAACCAAGTTGTCTACTCAGGACGCACGAAAGACGTCACTCTCATTGAGCGAGCCGCCACGAGCCGCCTCAAATCCGTGGATTACGAAACGAGTCTCGCGATGCTCGATCTCTTTCTCCGTCGCCTCCGAGGGGACCTAATTCTTACATGTGCCTTGTTCGAACAAAGCTTGGCAAACAGGTTTTTTACCGTAGACCCAAAAAACCCACGGTGGATACATAGTAAGAAAATTTTCAAGCTCAGAGCACACACATTCATTAGATAAAAATTTTTCTCATTTAAGGTAGCAGGTGCTTGGTCCGACGGTTGTCCAAGCTCTTTCTGGAACCCAATTTAAAGCACTAATAGACCCTTATTTAATGCGAATCCTCGTGCTTGCAAACATACTACCCCGCGCTGAGAATATAAAGAGCATTGCTACACCCTTTTTTCACTTGTCTTTCAGGTGAATGACAGCCACTGACCGACAAGAACAAAAGCAACCCGGAAAACTTGAGCAAATCCTTGATCCTGTGTATCAATCCGTGAATCCGTGAATCCATGAATATGTAGCCAGCCCTAGGGAATTAGGGAGCTGCCCTACATTCTTTTGCTTCAGCGCCCTCCAGGCGATCGGGAGCTGCTGGGCATCCATAACAGACCAGAGCCAGTATGTTTGGGGAAAAACATCCTACTTATGTATCGACGACGGCTTGATGCACGCCCAAAATTTCTCGGAAACCGTGGTTCGTAGGAGGACAATTTTAGCATAAAGTTTTAACATTTGATGGTAATTTTCCGGGCGTATGAGATCATCCCAAACGGCCGCAGTTTTGTTGAAATTGTTTAAATCTACTCAATCCCCACGATATTCAAGGCCCGCCATATTCATACTTTAATGGCTGGGATAGCTGAGCACACGTAAATGCGGAGGATGATTTTGTGGAGAATTTAGCTCGTCAAGGTTTTTTCTCATTCAATGCATTCCAAGTCGCTTTGAAAGAGTACCAGGCGAAACATTCCGTTGTCTTCGTCCGCATAAACTCCAAAATGAGCAGCAATTCGCCACGTTTGTATGAAAAAGCCTTCCAACGTTGCAGCAGGCATCCCTGCAGACGAAGCCGAAGCCGTGGAATTCGTCGCACTTAGTAAGTTCATGGTTGATTGTGTGTACGCGGTAGCACACGTCGTACTGATTGTCCGGTAAGGTTCCATGTTCGCCGGTAGCATGACTGCTTGAGGTTTACATCCTACTACCTGGAGCATAACCATCCACGCAGCAAATTTATTTTTGACGGGCTCGCCATCAACCGGCGACTGAAAAGTGATGAATTAAAGGAGTGTTGTACCCTTTTGAAACATGGTGCTCCGTCATCGGAGATTCGACAGTACGTCGCCGATCACTTTGGAAAGGTGCTCACTATCAAGAATGTGCGTAACTATCGCGTCAAATGTCGACCCCCATTGTCAATTAGGTCGTTGGTTACCTTTTAGTCGGTTTCTTAGATGACATGTCATCCATCATAGCCAACTTTGGAGAGTGCGGTCGCGTGCTGCTGGTGGAATCGGAGGATGGCAGATATAGCACTCTTTGGACGCTTCCCGGACTTTGTAAACGTTGATGCTACACACGGTACTAACCGTCTTGGGTAAATAAATTTAGAGCCCTCGACGTTCGGTGTTAAGGTGCAAGCTTTATACATTCCTTTTGACGGATGGCATGAGTATCGGTCGACCCGTAATGTATGCTTTTGTCGAAAGCGAGCATTTTGCGCCATTGCGCAAGCTGTTCGGCTTGTTCAGGGATATGGTGGGTGACAATATGCAGTCAAAACGTTTGTCATGGACAAGATGACTTTGCAGATGCGAGCGGCCAAAGCTGTATTCGGCTGCGATATAATGCTGTGCTATTTTCACGCACGGCAAGCCATCCGGAAGCACGTACGTTTCATTGCTTTGGTATAACTTTTGCAGACAATTTCCAATCGCAGTCGGCACATATTCCACCGCATTGCTCGCTTTGATAATGCAGTTGAGTAATTAACTGCCCCAAATATTAATCGCGTAGGTTTCGCCAGGATTTTCAAATCCTGAGGAGAACTGATCCCAGCTTTGTCTCTTATTTGACTGCCCACTCGCTCCCCATCACTCGAAAGCGGGCCATTCATGCACAACGTGGTTTGGTGCATTTTGGGAATGTGATCAATAACGGCCTGGAGAACACCACCGGGCGTTTGAAGAGGCGCGTGCACCAATTAGACAGCCTGGAGCATGCCGTGATGACGAGGAATTCGTGTGATTGTAACTCGAAGGCCTCAAATGCCGAATCAATGAAACCATGGCAATCCGCAGGGACCATACATTTATCCCTCATCCCGGTAATGGGAGTTATGAACCACTAGGTAAGCAAACAAAAAATTCCATTACATCCAAACGCTTAAATGGTGTTCCCAAAGATTAATTGCTTGCCCATCTTTCGTTTCAGAATCCTTGTCCCGTGAAGTGGATCTTAAGAAAATGAAAAATGGAGCGACTACCAATTAAGCTTGTATCAGTGATGCAAATGAATAAAGTGCAATTTGCCAACGGTGTTTCCGTGAATTCATGGCGGGCGCATTATCAACGAGTGGAGTTATGAGTGTGGGGCGCCGTCTTTGGCCATTGTATTACGTTTACGTGCATAGGTGAGGCCTCATAATCTGCGCCGCGAATAGCAGTTACGCTAAGTGGTCGAGGTGAGCGACAGCTCATTGGTTCCGGTAATTGAGGGAGTGGTTGAGGGTGTACAATCATGAGGTTCCGGTATTGAGGGAGTGTTCGAGGGTGTGCAATCATGAGTAGGAGGTGGGAGTGCGCTATCAAATTGGGTGGTGATTGCAGTTTGAAAAGCGATGACAACCGTTGATCGTTGGGTTAGCCTATTATGCGTTGCCGGGGTATTATGGTTAGCTACGAGGATTGTACGGGCCTGGCAGTTACTATAGGTAGTCAACATAGGTTACGTCGACTACAGTTGTGATGTTTACTGGAGGTGGCAAACATAAACGGCATCAAGTAAGTATGAGTATGACGATAAATAACTAAGTTAGATGACTTCGAGTACAGTTGTGAGTATAGCAGGCTGTCAGATTAGGCTATCACCCATGGTTTGGTCCTTGTTTTTACCGGTCATCATATATATTGGATTGATGCTTACTGTAGGTAGCGAAGATAAGCGGCATCGCGTATAGTTAAGGGTATGAAAGACCGTCAGCTTTATACTCAGCGTTGCACATAGACACAGGTCTCGCAATTACGATAAGCAGCCAAGTTAGGCGATATCAACTGCAGTTACGAGTATGACGGGCAGCCGTTGGTTTTCACGGATTCACGGATTGATATACAGGATCGAGGCTTTTGCCCAAGTTTCCCGGGTCGGTTTTGTTCTTGTCGGTCAGTGGCTGTCGTTCACCTGAAAGGCAAAAGTGAAAAAAGGGTGTAGC
>NW_008751795.1:1301024-1327405 GCF_000715545.1 Opisthorchis viverrini
ACGCAAGAACGGTTTGGGAGAAATCCGTGTTGAGCTGGAGATATCAGATTGCTGGAAGTAAGGTGATCTAGGATGGCTCGCTTCAGAATGCGTTCCATCACCTTGCACGGCACGCTAGTGAGGCTTATAGGCCTATAGCTGCCAGGCGATAGTCGGTCACCAGTTTTGTATATTGGCGTGACAATCGCTTCCTTCCAAGCAGGGGGAAGTCGGCCTTCGTCAAGCGACTGACGAAACACCAAGTGTAAATGGTTTGCCATTGTGGAGGACGTTTCTTTCAGGATCCTCGGATGGACCTCGTCGGGTCCCAATGCGCAGAACTCTTCGATCTTGTGCAAGAGTTGACGAATGTCCTCCACCGTGAAGACCAAGTCGGTTAGAGGCTGTTCGTAGTTTCTCCTTGACAAGAGTGGATGTGGCGAGGACGCTGGGGCTGAGTATAGACACGCGTAGTGTTCTCTGTAAGCCTGAGGTATCTAAAGTAAACAAACGCCCGCGACTGTTCCTATAGGGTGGCATTTGCATTAAACACTCTTAAGATGTTATTATATTTTTCAGGAACATCGAAGAACGCCAAAATATACTAAAGTGCGATTTCGTGTTTTATGTCGCGTAAACCGGCAAAAAATGCAAATCTGCTATGGTCAATGACCTTGACATTTCGCTCACTTAAACAAAATGCTACGTGCAACATGTCACGGGAAGGTGCAAATTGATTAGACTAACTCCCCATTAAAATAGCAACTTCGAAAACCCTATAGTTTCGGTGAACTCAATTTGGGTGTGTCAATAGACTGCGGCTTTTATATCAGTTCGTCAATCAGTGGATTTGAAATTCCTTTCCTACAACACCCTACGGACCCCTGCGGACCCGCTAAGCTCAGCGCTGAACTGACCTCTGCTTCGGTTTGAAAGCGGAATGTACGAGCGGGTACGGTGCATCTCTTCAGACAGCTGTTCGTCTGGCCTATCGTGTGCCGTATGACCAGTGCGGTCCTTGATCATCCGAATGAACCATACCGAAAACCTTGATACGGTATATAGGTATGCTCTGGTAGGTTAGTCTGCCGTAATTCATCTTTCGCACAGTACATTGGTTCATTCCCCGTTGAAGGAACGGAGCACCATGGCCGCACCGTGAAGGTACACAAGGAATTAGAAACACTTCGGGTACGGGTGCTTTTATTTTTCCTTAATACAATATCAAATCGCTTCAATAACTGGAACAAATAACTTTTTAGACCTTCACGCGAAGCAAAAACGTGTTGCTATGTGTTTCTGTCAGTGGCATTAAAGTATGCTCCGTGGACCGCAAGGTAAGTGATTCATACTCCTTTTACACTTATAGTTAGATTGTTTATATGGCGCACGCTCTCCGCCGAATATCTTATGCAACCTGCGATGCGGTTTACAAACAAGTAGTATTTCTAGCCCGAGAGCCGATGGGCGAGGCTACACTTCAGTATTGCCATGTGTTCATCACGGGAACCTGCTCTTTGGTGAGTTTTGTAGATAAGAAACGGCGGTTCGGTTCGTTTGAGCGCCATCCGTTTGATAAAACGGAGAAGTTCCGCCCCCTCAGAGTTGTCAGTATCTGATGGAGTCCGTGTATGTCATTTTTCAGCACCGTTGATTCCCGAGGTCGAGTCATAGTATTTTCCAGAATTAAACAAGTATGGTTCCGTGTTATATTTAGAGCGGCCCGGTGACTTAGGTTGGGCCGTGTATTCCAAATTCCCGCACAGCTTGCACCGCGGAAGCAACCGGAGGTTCCACACCGGACTTGCGGCTGGTGGACACTACGATAGGTTGTGTGATTTCTAATACGAACCTATACATCAACATGGGTATCAACTTAATTTTTCTTGTGACACTGGTTTCAGTGTAGCATTCGTTTGCCTCCTGATAATGAGGTTGTGGGGATTGGTCAATCTTAATTGCTACGAATCCTAAAAGTTGAGGCCGTCGGCGCTGAAGCCAGTTCTAGCAGCACCACCAGCATTGTCGCACGTGCACAATTTCACACGCCATCAGACCAAATGTGATGCTGCCGATATATGCATACCTCAAAGCTTTTGGGCGTGTAGCCAACTTTTTGGCGCACGCAGAGTCTAAAGAGCAATATGCTGGCAGCTGCTACAACTTTCAGACCGTTCTCCCTTCTGCTACCGCGATATGCTACCAGCAGTACTTGTGACTTCAAAGTGTACGTCTGAATTACCTCAACAAATAATGTGCTACGATGGCTGGACAACAGCCGATGACGGGGTGGTCGATAGGCTCCGCTAAGAACCCTAACGGATTTATGATGTAACCTCGATTGGTGATGAAACGTTTGCACCCGCGAACAAACCAGAGACCATCTACCAACAGCAGCTCTTCTCTGTTACTCAGCTCATGAAAAGGACGTAAGCCGTGAAATGTTTGTCACTCGAATCCTGCAAAAGTGCAGGACTGTGCACTTGTTAAGTAAACAGTAACATAACTGATTGGTTCATATCATCGACTGTGATCTTTATTTACGGATGCATAGGGTATCAAAAGACTTTAAGGTGCACTTGTGGATGAGCCTCATCGATAATTTTTTGGCTGGACTGACAACACCAGCATACATCAAGGCCGCCGAAACAGAGTGAATTTACTGTTGTCTCTAGTTGCCCCTCATCATAATGAGTTCTCGTGTGTCAATCTGGAATATGTAGGCTACAGCATTCTCGCCTTCAAAGCAGAGAAGAAGGCACAGGTATTTCTGTATGAGTTGACAAAAGTCATCTCGCCCTTTGGCGTGCGTTGTACACAAAGTAGTCATGTGGTATTCAACCCAAGGAGCGTTTTACCCATCATGGAAGTTCTGTTTTTTTCCGATTGTAGTGTGACGAATGTGGTCAGTGCACGGTTCAGGTCGCGTTTTCTAAGTTAAGACACCTATGGCGCCACAGCGGTATGTCCCTGAATCTACGGAAATTCGTTCAGCTGTAGCACCCTTTCGGTGCCTAACTGCGATGCCACCAGGAGGAATCACGAGGACTGGGATACTGCCGAGTTGCTCAAGCCTAGATGGGGGAAGTCGAGTGGCAGAGTCCGCCTTCGAACCACGGACCTTCTGGTCAGTAAATTCTCGTTTTAACCAGTCATCTCACCCCCAAGGAGTTTGGTTTGAATGTGACCGTCATTGACCCCGAGTGAATAAGAAAGAAGACCAGCATCTGCTCTGCAAAAATATTTGGGAATAACGACTGCTGCGGAACTTGTTATCAGCCCGAACATTCGCGTTCATTTTGTTTTGCAAGTTATTTCGGGTGTAGAGGCGCTTCAAACGAAAACGTGAAACACTTGGTTTCCTGTGTGAATATGCATAGTCGTGAAAGACATGGTATACAACCTAGCATAATTTTGAATGCTCTTCTCGAACACAGTAAGCGTTGCACAAGTAGCAAGACTACAGACTACCCTACAACATTCACAGTTCAAATTTATTGGAAGGGCACAATATACAACCGGGCCAGCTGAATCAGCGTAGACTTGGCGTTTAGCTTAGGCGAACAAAGGTCTGGCCTAAATCGTTAAACCGTTAAATCTTCAAAATAAGTCTACTAACTGAGGCTGTCACATTAGAGGCTGAAGAACTTTCAACTTTCACAGTTTATTTGACGCTTACAGGTTAAAGAAACGGGATCCTGGCCAAACGTAGATAGATCGTTGTTGGATTGGTTCAAACTTTTGAGGATGTTCTTCACTCCTCCAGCCTCCTCGAAGATCTCCCGGTATAAACAGCAACCACTTGTGGAGTAACTACGGTTTGGAGGTGTGGGTACTTTTGGAGACGTTCTGATTGGTGGTAAAGACATACTCGTAGATTTGAGCGGCGTAGATATATATTTCCAGACAACTAATTACCTGTGCAGAGGCGATGGTTAGACTCTGAATTCAAACATCTGGCGGACGGTTTAGAAGCAGTCTTGGTCTGTTACTTGGGACAAATATCGGGCGAGACGCTGCCCACCGACAGGCGTTCAGATCTATGCACGTGCCAGCTATCCAGAGTACTGGACCTCTAGCCACAGTGCGGACTGAAGCTCCTAGAGGATCGTGAAGCCTTCGTCCTTCATATGGACAACCGGCTAGTATCCTGCCCACACAAATTCGTCATCTTAACATAACCTTTCTGTTTAATGCTGCGAAATTCGCACTGTGATTGGACTGGGATACAAACGGTCGCATTACACTGTGCACACGTCATCCTGTACCACATTTTCGCTTACCCTGCTGTCGATACCAGCATTCTGACCTTTCGTCCTTTCCCGCCGATCTAAACTTTACCAATCGCTTACGCGACGCCATCGACCGAGCTTCCATCCCATCGAAGGTGGTCCACATACCAAATTTTCCAAACCATCCAAACTTGCTGCCTTTGTTAAATATGGTTGGGCGAGATGGCCCAAGTGGTTAAAGCGCTAATTTACTGACCGGAAGGTCCGTGGTTCCAACCCGACCTCTGCCACTCGACTTCCCCCATCTAGGCCTGGGCAACCTGGAAGTATCCCAGCCCTCGTGCAACCTTCGGGTGGCATGGCAGTTAGGCACCGGAAGGGTGCTACAGATGAACGCTTTCTTTTTCTTTTCATATATATATATATATATATATATATATATATATACATTATAAAATCCCTAGAGTGGAAAGAAAAGAGAGAGAGGTGCCTACACCTCCAACCGCTCAGTCAGACAATCTGGGAAGAAACTGACAGCACGAAGGCCACTGATATCGATTAGCCGCCATTTCTTGCAACGTCTTCAGCCAAGCACACGTGGGGTCACGAGGACCATATCCTTGAAGCTGTACAACAACAACAACACCCAAACTCCTCGTAGTCTCTTTCACTCCCTTCTGTCAAGTCATGCTCTGTCCACCTCGCGGTTTACAGCATCCTGAGGGAGACACGGAGAACACCACTCGTCTCGGTAGACGGTGTTTCAGCATGCGTAGCACATGACCGAGCCATCGTGGTCGATGATGCTGAATGTTTTCTCGGATTAAGGTGCCTACAGCACAACCAAATGACCGCTTTCTAATCACCTCGTTACTAATACGCTGACGCCATCCGAAACCAGCCATGCTTCTGAGGAGTCGATGGTCGAAAACCTGAAGACGCCTCATATCCTCTACCCGCAGAGGCCATGTCTCGCACCCATACAACACAGCCCTTACTGTATCCTGGTACACACGACCCCTAAGATCTAGTGAGCTGTTTTTTTGACACCAAAACTGACGCAAATTAGCAAACGTGATTCGAGCCTTTGAGACTCTTGCACTGAATTCGTCAGACACTTCTGTTAGAGCTAATACAACTACCGAGGTGTATAAGGTGCTCCACAATCTCCAGTGATTCTCCTTGAATTGTGAAGGGTATGTTCGCAGATATCACGTTCTGAAGCATGACTTTGAACTTTGAGGGTGCAGGGCGCATGCCAAAAGGTGGTATGATGGTGGTCAGTTTATTCAACAAGGTTTGTGCTTCGCTTTTGTTTCCAAAGATGAGGGCGATGTTATCTGCTTACTCCAAATCGACAAGGCTCTCGCCAGCAACAATTTGAACACCGCAGTTTTGAAGACCGTCCAGTGTTCACCTCATTATTTCATCAATGACGAAGTTGAATTAGAATGAAGAGAGTGGACATCCTTGTCTGACACCACTTTTCTCCCACCCAGGGGTATGTGAATATAGGGGTAGGACTATGCTTACAAACTTCTGGGGCATACCCTGTTGAGCAAGTGTGGTTTACAGCACCGACCAATTGACAGAATCAAACGCACCCTTGAAATCAAGGAATACCAGGATTGTGGGTCGTCTATATATGTGGCGTTGCTCTAACACCTGACGGAGTTTGAAGATGTGGTCAACGCAGCCTCTACCCGGTCAAAATCCCGGTTGATTCTCACGAGTCAAGGCTTCGTGTACCACCGTAAGACGACGAAGAATCAGTGACACCGGAAGCCTTGTCACATCAGGCGTTAAACTAACTCCTCTGTGGTAATTAAATTAACTGCGTGTGCCCTTTTTGAAAATGGACACTACTATCGATTCACCCCAGTTATCTGGGACGGTCCCCCTCTGCCAAATAGACCCAAATAGGCCAGACAGGCACTGGCTGATTCCCACCATCCTTGAAAAGAGCAGGTGGAAGGTTGTCAGGATCAGCAGTACGGTGATGCTTGAGTGGAGAAATACATTTGAACACTCCTGAGACTGAAGGCGGCTCCATATTTACGGTCCATCTTTCTGTTGAAGGCCAGGTTTCTGGAATGGAGGTAGCAGATGGTCAGCTGAATTGCTGTTCGAAGTACTGTGCCCAGCGGTCCAAACGTTCGGCTTTGCTCCATATCAGGGACTCATGTCTGTTTCTGATTATTTGACTGACAACATGTTTGCGAGGACCAGTCGGATGAATCAAGCAGAACAGTTTGCGAATGTTTCCAGCATTCTTTACATCTTCCATTTCTTCAACCTTTCGGGTCCACCAAGCTTCTCGGTCTGCACGGGCACTCACTTTCACCTGGTGTCGGGTGATGCGCCGCGTGGAGTTGTGGTGGCGGCCAGGTGGAATCTGTCGCCGAGTCTCCAGCAAAGACAAGGTTCTATCTCAGATCCAATGTTCCAGAAGGAGCGGCAGGCCGTGATCGACCCTCGCCACCGATAACTGACGGCGATGTGGTCTATTTGGATTGGGGACTGTTTTTTTTTGGTGGGCATCACGTTATCAAACGATTTCCGCTCTCCCGGAAATTCGTACTGCTAAGGAACGGTCTCTGATCGGCACACTCCTGAAGTAAGCGGCCTCCGTTATCCATTCGTCTCGTGTCCAAACCAAGACAACCATGCAATCGGGCCTCAGCAGCACTTAGTCTATTTATCTGGGCATCCACATCACCAACAACCACAACGATATCTGAGCTTTTAGCCTGCTGTAGAAGGGCATCTAGGGTGTCTTAGAAACTGTCGTTGACAGATTCAGCGCTACAGTCAGTTGGGGCGTAAGCAGACACAATAAATAAGGTGCGATGAATCCCACTTTCTCTAGATTCTCTCACATGTCGTCAAACGAACCGCACCTATCAACGGGTATTTAATCAGGCAGAGACGCTTCCGCTCGGTAGCTCAATATAACATCCACCCCAGCATATCCAGCTGCAGCGGCTTCTGCATCAGCAGAGGTACGCAGCCGGAACCTGGAAGAGAGCGAGGGGGCAGTTATTTCGATCACAGTACTTGTGTCCTTGTTTGTGGAAGAACACGTCAATGCAGAGGGAATCCAGCGTGCGAGCAGGAGCCACCTATTGGCCCGCTTGCTCCAGCCTGCGAACACTGAAGGTCGCTAAGTAGACAGGCTTCCGGGGTTTGAAAACAGACTTCGAATTGTTTAGGGTTGTAACTGAACTTGGACGTACAGGAGCTGCAGCTGAGTGTGATGCATGGCAAGCAAAACGGTCAGTCCTCGTACTGGGACCTGCGGATAAATTAAATTTGGGCGAGGGAGGGTGGAAGACGGAAAACGTGAAGGTGTCAGTAAGGAGGCGTCAACAGTAGCATGTTTGCGCTTACCCCCCTGCTGTATGTAGCAAGTAAGGCGACCCGGCTAATGGCACCACGCGACGGCCGATGTGGCGTGAGAGTAGAAACCTGAATGACAAATTTGCAAGCATAGGGTTGTATGGGATTCAGTGGCCGGTCGGGAAACAGTTTAAGGTTCTATCGCTAGAAAGAACGAAAGAGATGGTGCAATTTTAACGGGGAGCACGCACCCCGAGATATATCGTTTTCCGAGCACTTGTCGAAGGGGAGACAATTCTCCATGCGCTCAGTCGAACTACCTGTTTAAATAATGCTTTTCATGCTTATGTTTGTGGCAATCACTTTCTGATATCTGCAAATACAGAGTCACGGTGGTACAGTGTTTTTGGAAAAAAAATCGCCTCCTAGAACTTCAGAATGACGAAGCCTGGAATTCTCTTTGCACTTCGAGAGACACATCGCCTCCTAAATAGCCACCTGTCTTATGGAAAACTTGACTATGCAGGTAAGGAATGTCGAGACATTGGACAACAACCGGTAGCATGTATTAGTTTACTACAGTCTAGAACCTTTCCCGACCTAAAGCCGTCATATTGTCATTGTGGTTGGTCTTCAGTACTGCAATGATCTTTAGGGCTACCTTGGCTTTATTTCAGTTCCCTAAAGTTCAACCGTGTTCGGAAAGCCAACCGGAAGCAATCCGACGAAGAATCGAGAAGTCGTATTACGAGGCGTCTGCTGATAGAGTCGTACTGTTAGTTGTAACGGGAATGTGAGATCAGTGGGGTGTTTTCCCGTGTTTATTGAAGCAGCTAAGATGCCTTGCTCCGAGGAACTCAAGTCAGCGAATGTCTATCCTAAAGCCGCCCACTCCGACCATCCAACTATTGATTTTGGCCACCGGTTTATTATCCAATTGGTTGAAAAACAAATAAACCTTGTCATGAGCCTGATGTGGCTCCAGACACCTGCTCTGCGTAGCACCGTGAAGAGTTGGGCATCCATGTCTTAATCTCTGAGTCCTCCGTCAGTGTCAGCTCCTTGTAACGAGGCGGATTGTTTGTCCGTGGAATAGAATGAAAGACAACAACCATCTCTTCGTAGTACGGACTTTTGAATCAGAGGCCAGGGACAGAGTCATCTTCATCATCGGCAGCACAGCATTGATGCTTCACTGCCGCACAGCTTTACTGTGAAGAAACCGGTTGAATTGGATCGGGAAGGGACTTACTTCTAGCCCACCACAACCATTCTAAAGTGCCTACGCTTCTAAACAGTCTTTGACTCTCTGAACGCCATTGACATCGAGCAGTAGCAGTTCACTTGTTGCTAAAATCCATTCGTAGCACTTCAGCATTGCCGCTATCCGACGTGATACAGCTACCCATCATGCCTACGTGGGTTGATCCATCAGTGGGAGAGTCAGATTCGCGAGAGTCAAGCTGGGCTTCACCCTGAACCTACACAGTTCTCCCGCTTTCGTTAACGACATTATTTCCAAACCAAATGGAATGTGCTGATACCAACATCGTGAAACCAGTTGGTTCAACTTTCCATACTTATATGGATAGGGACACCGAGACGGGCCACATCGGTGTTGGAACTCTTTCCGACTATTATTAGTGGCCATTTTCCTCGATCTTAGATCTGCTTTTGACTCCGTTATAATCAGATCGTTCAGTAGTCTGAAGATGAAGGAAGTTCCTTTTAAATTCTTGCCTCTTTAAAGGCTCTATGTGCCTCCCATGGATGGGTACGTGTCTACGGCGAATTCCATCCTAAGTTCACGCCGAGTGGTGACAAGCAAGGGTGCCTTCTGTCGCCCCTTCTCTTTAAATTCGTAGTTGGTGTGCTGCTTGGGTCTTCTTTACCTACCTTACCTTTACAACCACGGGGATTGAAGTACATCTGGGCTCGTGGATATCGAGTACGCCGTCGATACTGTCCTTGGATCAGGCCCTTTGTAAATGCAAACTATTTTAGCTAACATAAACAACTTTGCTGCGCAGTTCGGTAAGCGCCCCACACCTGCAAATTTTAAAGTGTCACTGAGTGGCATCGAACCCCAGCCCCATACTTGCAGATGAACCGGTCGATGTAGTAGATAAGTTCGTTTATCAGGGTAACTGCGTGAGTCTAGCCGGAGTTGCGAGGGCAGGATAATTTTCCTAATTGGGAAGGTCAGAACGGCATTTACTGACCCATTACACGTATGACACCAGCGTAACATTAACTTGGCTGTTTACAGCAGAGTGTATGCAGGTAGAAAGGTTGACAGGACCTTCCCGTTGATAGGCCAGCTGACCGTACCAGACAGGCTACGGTGATTAGGTCATATACTTCATATACCAGAGGGTTAGAGGGTTAGAGTAACCATCAGACATGATCAGTCGCGCCCACAAAAGCACTCATGCATCCAAGCTGTTGCCTTCAGTGAATGCCTTTCTGTCCAATATCTCCAATGAAAGGTCCATTTAAACCCATGTGTTTACACACAGTGTATGTCAACTACTGCATCCGGTGCAAAGTTACCTACCCTACCTACCCAAATCATCGGTGAACGAAACTGGTAGCTGTAACCACTGTGTGGCAAGTACGAGGTTTTTACATCTGATGACGATGACGAACGGACGTTTTATGCATCTCACCATACACTAGTGCGCGCACCCTAGCCCTGATTGGTGGCATTCTCATTTCTCGAAGTATGACATCGTATCTCAAGATGTTCATCCTCTTTGGATCCGAAGCCTTTATTTCTCACAGGCATTTGATCGCACCATCAATCAGCAAAGTGTGTCGTTTCTTTATTTTAAATCAGCGCCATGAGCTGCTTCAGTTTCACTTTTCCGCCTAGTTTTACCCCTTTGGAGAGTCATCAGCTGATGGTGTCCGCCGAATTTTTTGGACTTCACCTGGATGCAAATTCTACATTCTACATTCATAACCTGTTTGATATGGAACTGGTGTGGAGGGGAAGTTCAGCCAAGCCCTAGATGAATCTCTCGTTCAGGATTTTCTTTGATCGAATGTCTTGCCTTAGGGTCCAGCTGTACTGATTTTCAGGCCGTCGGATCGTTTTTATCTACAACTAGTGTGATAAGATCGATCAGGATTGCCAACAGTCCACTAGCGGCTTTTTTCGTCTTGCTAGGTGAGCATGTATCATCGCCCTCTCGCAGTTTTACATATATTTATCCCCAGTTTACTTTTAATTGGATTTAACTTGTGCGCTCACCAAATCGATGTGGACATGAAATTCAAATACGCTGCCAATTATGGTTATCCTGATGACTCGACCTGTGGCAGCAAACCTCAGTCAAATACTAGGAAAGAACTCAACCTTATGGAGGCCTCAAAAAGTATACAATTGAAAGACGCTGGTGATATTAATCAAAGAATGTGGGAAGCATCTAGTTTGATGGTCCAGTGTGCTACATGGCGTAATTTACTTCCTGCAGTTTTGGACAGCTCTACAGCCCACTTTTAAGCCATACCCCAAATCCCCATAATGCAGCCTCAGCAGTCACACCAACTGGATCGAGGGAGAAATCGATTGAGCACAGAATCGTTGTGTCTGACTGCATCGGTTTAGGACCGAAAATTGATAGCCAATCGATGCAATGATGCATCAGGAGTTTTACTGGAATGGGCAGTGTCCAGTGAAGATATTCATCCGGTTTATTGAAGGAATTGTGCATACACAATGTTCTCCTCCAGCTTCCTGAATCGCCAGTAATACCCGTGTTATTTCACATTTCTTGCACTAGCGCTCAAAAGAACGTTTCAAATCTACATCTCCTTTACAACCATTTGCTCCCACCGAAACGATATACTGCGGCTGTAACAGTTTGATTGGCGTACGTGTTACAAACCAAGTATTTGAGCTAATGTGATCACCTCTTAAACGGCCGAATCACTCCACTGTAGTTCATGCTATTTCGATGCGTGGCTACTAGGCTGTTCGAACCCAGAGAGACATTCCAGAAGCTCAAGGTGAACTTAAACCGTGCACTTTCCAGGTTAAGAATGCACTTCATTATCTCTGAGCAGTCCTGCAATATTTCCCGTCTTTTTTTCTGGTGCGCGGTTTCAGTGCCAACTAAGGCTGAAATGCTTACACTTCGTGACCAAATAAAGGCGTGGTGATTTTGAAGAATACGGTTTTATGAATAATTCAGAGGTTAGGCTACAGGCTTCTGATACAGGGCCTCATCTAGGCTTGGTCCTCTTTGCTCTCGTGTTTCGTCGGGACATCTAGGCATCAAGAGGGCGCAATAGGATTCTTTTCTAATTTCTCTCACACAGTGTGCGAAGGGGAGTTGCTGTTACCTGGGGTAATGGTGAGCTCTTATCGTTTCCGACAGCCACCGCTTCCATGGGCCGCTTTGATGTTTGAACCGTGCGACGGTTTCATGTGGGACATTTATTTTTTCGACCGTAGAAATACATGGTCTGTGGTCTAGTAAATTGACCTTGGAAAAACAACTTAGCTCTTGAGACACTTTTGGGTCGTTCCTTTGAGTGGAACATGTTGTCGACACTTTCTCTTCCAGGGCCGCACTTCTTGGTTCCAGAATGGCAAAACATAACCGGGCTTTTGATTGAAAGTATATTATGGTTTTGCTGTTCGCCGGACTCATCTTTGAATAAGAAACATTTCGACTCGGTTTTAAGTGGACCGTGCTTGTCAGTATGCTGTTCATCTTCACGACCATTAATTAATAAATGTTTTGTTGAAGCCTTTGCTGAACACATTCTAGTGTTTAAGTTCTGCTGCCAAAAGTAGTTGTGTTTATTCGTGTTTATTTCGATGGGCACACAGCATCGTTACATAGCCGTTCGTACATGATTTTCTTTTGTAAGGTCATGCTGATGCAGTTAAGATGCAAATGTGGAAATTAGTCTTTGAATTAGTCTAAACTCGAATATTCACTATCTAGCGTAATCAACGAATTACTTGTTTCGCAATCCTGTTGGGAGGATCATCTAGGTGCTGGATGTTATTTTTGAGCAATATGCTCAATATGTTTAAGAAAAAGTTGCCCGAATACCATATTTCTATTGTTCGTGTACTGGTTAGGACCATGAGGCAAGGTTTTTAGATTATTTAATATTGTCTGCATTTTAATCGTGTCAGATACAAGAAGAGTTGTGTCGTCTGCGTGCTCGATATTTGTGAACGAATACCCTTGGAGCACTTCGACCTGACGGGCTTTAAAGGCTGGTAGTTAGTTCTCCATGATCATATCAATTGCAAAGCTGGGTACAAAGAGTGAAAGGACAGTCTCGCCTGGCAACACTTGATATAGTAACTCGTGTAAGAACCTCTCGTAAACTGCCACTCGTCTACGGGAGTTGGCGTACGCCGCCTTGATAGTTAATAATTTAGGCGGGCACCAGTGCTCCGTAGATACTATCATAGTGCCCGGAGGTCCACAGGATCCAAGGCAGCTTTTAAAACAAGGAACACAACCACTGTTGGTCGCTGGAAGCAGTGTTGCGGTTCCAAACTTTACCGGAGGTCGAAAATGTGACTGACGCATCCTATTGCAGGACGGGACCCAGCTTATTCTTCGTAGATCTATCTCTCCCTGGGTTCAGTCAACCTTCGAAGGATAAGACCAGAGAACACCGATGTCACAGCTACCAGGGTCATGTCACGTTGGCTTTTGCAGCGTCTGTGTGCCCTCTTTGAAGATAGGAATAATTGTTGACATGCCCCATATCGCCTCCATATCGCACCAATGGCCTTTTTTAGATGGGTCACTAGTGCTTCCCGGCCATCTTTGAAGTGAGCCAGATACAAACCACCTGGTCTCTGTTCCTTCTTACGTTTCAGTAGCGATATTTTGTACTTTGTTTCTTCCGACAGGCGATTAAGGTCTACATGTCATTCGCCCGTATTCACTACCTCCAGAGACCTTGTGGCATGAGGTCAGCTAAACCGTTCTTCGAAGTTTTTTGCCCATCTTTCCATTTCACGTTTTTGCGAGTGAATTAATGAGCCATCACTTTCACTTATCGTTTCACTGACCATCGCTTTTCTAGAGCTGGTCGGCTGTACCAGTTGATATAGGGCACGGCTGTATCCTGTAGCAAAAGTCTCCTCCATCTCCCGAGGTTTCTGTTTCTTCTTTTGGCGTTTAAGGGACTTGCGTGCACCGTCGTTGTTTGCAGTTAGGGATTCCCTGCCATCAATCAGGATTAACGATCTCGATTATATCTAGTGGTCAATGTATTGTATCGCAAAAGTCAGACAAATAAAACTGAACGCCGCCAAGATAGCTCGTTCCCCATTTTGTGTGCTACATCCACGTCCTCACTATCAGTACAGTGTCAGTTTACTGTAGAGGATCATTGAGCTAACTCAAATTGATACCGTTGAGTTATGGCAGTTCTTCGAAGATGGTAGATTGACAGGCTTCTTGCAGACTTGCGATAGTCTGAAGGGTAGCGAACTGCGAGGCGTGCACGCACCGTGGTGTGATCAGACTCAAGTTGGGTGCCCCAGAAGGAACGGTAGTCGTGCATTGGGCCTCTTCACCGCTGGCTAATAGTCACGTTATCCAACTGAGTTAACGGTTGATTGCAGTTGGTGGCTGCCAGGTTACGCGGTGCGAACGTTCAGACGGAAACAGTTCATGATGCGCTCTCTGTCGTCTCTGCCACGATCGTCAACTCCGAATCAACCGCTCAGATGTGGTTCCAATGGGCTCAGACTTGGGCATTCATATCGCCCTTAAGGATAATGATATCAGTGATTCTTGCTCGATAAATGAGCATGAATAACTCTCGATAGAAAGTACCCTTCTCAGCAACAAAACTGCAGTCCGTTGGGCTATATGCCGGCATTACAAACAGGCACCGCTTTTTATGTCGGGTGGCATAGATAACCAGACGGCGCAAAAACGACTGTTCACCGAATCCAATCCAGCAAAGTGCGTTCAGCTCTGGGGCTGAGTGCAACTCCCACTCCATATATTCAACTAGTCATCGCTTCTGGGTCGCCAACCATACGGATAAAGATCTGTGAAAGAACTCAGTTCATCCTTAATGTTCTGAGACACGTTATCCAAGTTAACGGTTGATTGCAGTTGGTGGCTGCCAGGTTACGCGGTGCGAACGTTCAGACGGAAACAGTTCATGATGCGCTCTCTGTCGTCTCTGCCACGATCGTCAACTCCGAATCAACCGCTCAGATGTGGTTCCAATGGGCTCAGACTTGGGCATTCATATCGCCCTTAAGGATAATGATATCAGTGATTCTTGCTCGATAAATGAGCATGAATAACTCTCGATAGAAAGTACCCTTCTCAGCAACAAAACTGCAGTCCGTTGGGCTATATGCCGGCATTACAAACAGGCACCGCTTTTTATGTCGGGTGGCATAGATAACCAGACGGCGCAAAGACGACTGTTCACCGAATCCAATCCAGCAAAGTGCGTTCAGCTCTGGGGCTGAGTGCAACTCCCACTCCATATATTCAACTAGTCATCGCTTCTGGGTCGCCAACCATACGGATAAAGATCTGTGAAAGAACTCAGTTCATCCTTAATGTTCTGAGACTCATAACCACGCTTGGGTCTTGTATGCGTGCTTCGGAAGCACAGCATACATCAATTTTGAGGGAGTAAAAGATTTCAGCAAGCACTGCCTGTTTGCTAATTTGACACAGAGTGTGGGTCTTAAAAGCTCCTGTATAGAAAGTATCTCAAAAGTCTATCTCACAAGGTAGCGGGAAGATGTAAGATGTAGGAAGATGGCCCTAACTTCTGACTGAGTCTGACCCACAGGGCAATGGACAGTAGGGCTTTCTGTGGAGACCCTGGCCGGAGCTGACGACCCAACGGTCCGACCTGTTCGGCTGCAGGGGGTTGGCCTAACCCGAGGGTGCAGTGAATAAGGCATTACTGTCTCATTCCTGATGCGACTGCGCACAGCAGGTGCCTTTTGAGCAGCACCGTGCTCTTTGGTTTTAAAAGTATTTCGACTGTATTAGATAATGCGCCGTCGGTCACGGTCAACCGTTGGGCGATCGGAGTGTGGGGTTTTAGAGTCCAACCTTTTCTAACTCGTCCTTCCTCGGGGGAGAGCAGCATCGCTGCTTCCACAAATATGGATATGCTGATTGCCTTTGAGAAACACCTTACTGCCTCCCTACTTCTATCACAGAGTACAGTACGACTTTACTCCCAGACTACCTCGTAGCACGATTATTCGTAGTACGGGGTTTCTCTGCTCTTGGTCTGACTACCCCCCTTTGGACTTGCTGACATGGTCGAACCTTACGTCAGCAGCGTTAGGTCTGGACTTATCGGAATTGGGACTATAAGCATTCCTTTAAGAAACTGAAACTCAGCTTCCAGCCTGTAGACTGTACCGACTGTTGGATGTTTGTGCTCTGAGACCGGAGCTGTAGAAACCTGGATTTTATCCATTCCAATCACACTTGCGATAGGTTGACCAGCCTAATGTCGAGTTCGGTTGTGTGTATACCAGACATCCAGAAACTGAGTCCTGTCATACTTGAACTAACGCGTGATGTATGAACTTGGTCGGGTCGAGTTGAGAAAGTCACATATGACCGGTTTGTGGACTTTGGTGTATGACAATGGGCATGCCGTCCACATATTTCAGTTGCATGGAAAAGTCTTTCGTGGAAGTCTAGTGAGTGTGCGATGTCAAGAAAAAAACACTGCAAGGGAAAATTCAGTTGTCCAAACTAGAAATTAGGACGCACGCGGCAGGTTACGCTTGGTTGAATTTCCAGGTTTATCCCCAATTCGTTCACCGCTGAGGAGCGATTTTGGTTATCCAGCCTAATTTGCTGATGTTGGTGGTCCGGGTTTATGAGCGCATCTACTTAAGTTATTAAATGTACGAAGTTTGTTCTTCCAGCTCCCACCGCCGTATAACTACACTTGGTTCTGCTGCACTTGTCTAGCTTTATAGCGCATTGTTTGACGTTTGCCTTTTTAAGCTTTTGGCGTGATGGATTCCGTACTCTGTTTGCCTGTTTTTTCCAGTTTAGATCGACGTATGATGTCCTGCCTTCTCAATTAACTTTCGTGCTAGGATTGGAGTTCACTCTTATTACACCAAGTGGTGCGTGTTTGGCACCAAAATACCGTAAAAATTCCCCATCCAATGGGTATTATTCACATTCACCTGTCCGTGTTACTGATCCCCCTGGAAGTCATAGTCAAGGTAACCTGTGATCAAGCAATCTGATTACTATGATCTCCTTGCCAAGCCGCCTTTTTATAGCATTTGGTTATTCGGCCTAGCAAGCTTGAATTGTAATGGGTTTTACCATCCAACAGTGTAAATCGTATTTTCCTTTGTTACCATTTGGAGAACATGGGATGTTTTAACCTCGCATTTCTCCGCTTCGTTGCTCCGTGATCTGATATTGGCTTTTACTGAAATAAACCACAACGATCTCTGATCACAACTCCAGAATTTCAAATGCAGTTTTTTCACCAGAAAGGGAATCCCTATGCAAGAAGGGGATTGATTCCAGACTCAGGTTTTCGACTTATTCATGGTCACAACACCTGGAACCTCCATATACATCAAGGTAAATCACGGTATGCGAATACGCCGATTCAGGTATTTTATTGGCGCAATCTTTTAATGTTGAACTTCAACGTACAGAAACAAAGATTTTGTACTACAGCGAGCATTAGACCAGGTAGTTTGCCCGACTGCTTCATCCACCATCCGACTGGTATTGATTCCCGTGTCTGTCGTTATGCTATTATTTCGAACACCGTCTGTTTCGCATTATTCGTCTCCCATACGTATTTGTCTGTTTTTGTGGTGAAAATAGTGTGTCAAGACTAGTCCAGACGTTGACTGAGACATGTTTTTAATGTTTCATTTGTATGCTAGCTTAGAACGCCTGGATTATTTTTACGGAAGAAATAGCCATGCGGCCGTCTTCCGATATTGTGAGAGCCCTCGTTTGAGTGAACTACTGCTGAACGCTGCTTCATTTTCACTTGTCCTATCTCGCCTCAGTGGACGCAACTGTCCCTATATTCACTGAAACTTAGACAAATTTCTGAAGGACAAGCGAATTTCGCTTCCCGTAGTGGTGAAGTGTGCATCTGGACTGCTGCACCTGCTGCCTTAGGATCGACCAGAAGGAGCTGAAAGCCTTGAAGAAGGCAGACCTCAACGACCAGGACCGGAGTTTAGTTATGCTTTGAAAATACTGTGCACCAGAGTCGGAAATTTCGAATAAATCCGGGAAAATGGTGATCATATACTTTATTATATCATCGATACTCGTGGAGCCGAGTAGGTTTTTCTACCAAAACTGTGCGGAACTGTATCCATTGGTAAGGGCAACTATTTTGAACCCATGTGTATATGCCAAATCAACTGGATCTGTGAGAGCTAGGCGATAAAGGTATTGAAAATACCCGACTTATGCATCGATGTGTCATAACAGTGTTCATAACAGTGCCTCTGCGGGAACAGTCATTCCATCAGATTCTAATGTCTTTCAGTTTAGAGTCTATGGACCCAGTCATATTCTTTGTGTCGTGCATCTCGGTGAAATTGACTTCCCATTCGAGTGAAACTGAAAGGCGGTTTCATTGCAGGTTGTCGGATGACTCGGGCACACGTTGTGCATATCGTGTAGAAATCAACTGCTTAAACGTTGGTGGTTGATTGTAAGACCAGTAAGGTAGAAGGACGTACACACTCATTTATCCGCAAGTCATTACAGGCGAGCCAAATTACAGCATACTGTGCAAATTAAATCAACTCGGCGAGTCAATGGGAAACAAGGGCTCTTTTAGAATTTGCCCAGTTGCAGAAATTTGTGCCGTTGCACAGCCGCCTATGGCCCTGAACGCTGAAATGGTTGAGAAATATCTCGATGCAAATACGGAATACAAATTCAAAGCTTATAATAGCCAGTTGCGGAATAATTATTCCTCAAAAATCAGTAGACGCTTTAATCTCAATTACCAAAAGTGATGGGTAGGTCCCGGCCCGATTGGTCCGTTTTACCTTTACTATTAATTTTTCCAGACCATTAACTGTAACCTGCAATCCAAGTTACCAGATTAGTACCTCACCCAACAACCCTCGAGATTTCTCCACTGCTGTCTTCACGGCACCAAAGGATATCGTCATGTGATTGTGACTCAGTAACAATGCCTGAACTTACGTGCAATGTCCGGGTGAGCCCACCAAACGGGAATATGGTAAAGAAACCGTAGTTGTACACTGATTGCTGGACTGAATCACGTTAAACCGGAGGCTATCCTAGATGTGACAGTTTTTCTTTACGAACGGGATTGCTAGTACCAGCACAACAATTCTGAGTGAAACTCATTTCCGAAAAGTGCTTCTGTGGCGCAACCGGTTAAAACCAGGTTGAGGGTCCATTTCTGAGTGAAACCCCATCACAACATGTGTTCTATTGAGACGACATTGGTTATGCTTAGGCAGTTTAGCTCACCGAGAAAATCCATGATAAATACTTTTTGCGTAAGCCGACTTCCCTTCGAGTTTTCTTACATACGGGATGTTCTCGTTAAGGAGAAATCAATGCGTATATCTTACAACTCCCTCAACCGAGCAGAGGTTTAATCACGGTGGGCATATTTTGGAGAGTGAAGCGCAGTGGCTTCTTTTAGACACCCTCATACATTTCCGGCTAATCACAAATAGCTACATCAGGTACTGCTGGTTTATTGCTGTCGAAGCTTACCATTTTTGGACGGTACCATCCTTATGATCATGCATAAGCTCCAGTTTCGGTCACTGTTGATTTGCTTGGGTAGAAGCCATAGGCACTGTGCCCAGTCAGGACAGAATTTGTCGCATCATTCTTCGGGCGCTTTTTACTTTGGCCCTGTTGGTTTGCTGTCCACATCGTTTGGAACACTAATAACTTTACGAAAACGTTTTAAGCTCTCGTATTCGTTACACTCACGACTGATTTAACCTTGGTTTGTGAATCCCTTATGTCAAATGTGTACCTCTGATCGGATTACTCGATTGATAGTAGTACTACTTTCGTGAAGTGACGTGAATTTACATCGTCGATGTTGTCGGTCTGCGGTTTCGGTTGGTTAAGGCTGATGGTGATTTGTTCCATAGTGAGCGATATCTTCGGTCTTAGTTCGTCTTCCGATTGTCCTCAATTAGTACCTCTTCCTTATGTTTACTGACTGTTTGTACTATACTTCGCTACCCGGTTACATTGATCCTTGTAGGCGTTCACTGATTAAAAGTGTTCTACGGGCCTCCTGGTCACCCATTAGTTGCTGCTAAAAAATAGAAAATTGTGATATGCGTAGGCATGTTTCATACTCACGCAATGATAGTCTTCAACATGTCTGGTCGTTCTACTATTTGTGGATCTCCTAATTTTATGGCTGGATGTACTTTCTGTTCTTGCATGTAGGACTGTGGCTTTTTCTTAGCCTCCCGTTTATTTTCCTGACCAAAGGAGTGGTGCTATATGCTATTTCGGGCATGAAGCATAATACGTTGTTCGATGGTGCTAGTCAGTGTCGAAGCTTATCTTACTGGATGACTATGGTCAGTCTCTGGCTTACAGACTTAAGCTTACAGCTTAAAAGACTACAGAACAAACTGGAAGACAACAGGATTATGAGAGTGGTATGCTTGCAGTTTTGGTAGTCTTGCTGGCACCGGTCTTCCGGAAAACCACGTACTCGGTTCACATGATTGGTGTTACCCACTCGTTCGATTGAACAGGACTGAGTCCTAAAAATAACCCAAGATAGCTCCGACTGCATTTTACGAGTTTAACTTGGAAGTCTTATCTTTTTGTTGCTCGTGTAGCCACTGGCAGTCACTTATACTCTAACTGAGGTAGCCACTCAGCATCAAACGTGTCAGACTGTTATCCTCTGTATCAGGACAGAAGGTACAAATAGAGTCTCTACTGTGGGACCAAACTCTTAATTACTATTATTTGCTTTGGCTAAATGGAAAATGTCTCGCTCATACAGCTCTGTCCATTAATCCCGTCCCACACGTCAGCTACGATAACAATGGCGTTGGAGTCAGCGCCTAGGTAAAGCAAGAATGATGCTGTTATTCACGTCTATTGCACAATTTTCCTTAAAAAGCCATATGCTGTCTGGTGTTGGAATGTGAACCTCGGTTTTTGCCGGTTCTCCTATCCTCTCACACATCTACATTCCACTCAGTGCTGCCACAAGTAAATTATCGTCTTTTTTTAAACTTCTTCCATTTCGTTGCTAGCTTCTTTGGATCGGCCTTGTGCTTTGCCGATGGTCTTATCACATCAGTTGCCTCGTTTCTTCTCATGGTATTATCTACACAGTCGACTTTGGCACGAAGATTGATGCTTAACTAGACTACATGTTTGTAAACAACAGTACCTTTTTCACACGCAGGTGTGCGCCAACTTCCTCCCTCTGGCCAGCGTATATTGGCTCATTTTTCTGAGGTATAAGGTTCCATTAGAAAAGCTCGAATGCTTGACCCAGAGATAATCTTATCTGTCATTGACTTCTGCATCTTCCTCGACCATGATTCTTCTACATGCAACCATTTGACCAAATACCTTAGCTTTTGTTTCCATGTGTGTGGCCTGATGGGAACAATGTATACGAGAATCGATTTCTGTCTCCGCTCCTCCATATCTCCCTAGTTATCAAGAAAAGGCCTACTAGGCCGTTAGTACGTAGAGACTGTGAAGCTGCCGGGTCAGATCTAACTGGGGATCGTGCGCCTGAATAAAATCCGTTTACAAACCTTATTTAATAAAGAAAACGGAGGAATGATGAATGCTTTGAAGCGGTTGTGTTGCTGACTCTAAAAATTCGGTTCAAATCACTGACCAAGAACGTCAACCGCGAACCTATCCACTACCAAAAATATGATCAGATAGTCAATATGAGCGGATCAGTAGGTTAAAGGTAGTAATTCAAATCTTTGAAAGTAGAGTTCTCGACGTTATCCCATTCGTGCGTACATCAGCGTCCTTACTGTACCGCGTCTCTTTGGTGAGAAAATTGGCAATAGTTGAAGGATGGCGAAGATAGCGCTGATGTCAAAAAGAACAACTACTAGGTTTCGGTCAATAGTTTACACCTCTTCTCCCGAAAAATCTCTGAACTACTCATCTGAGTTTGCTGGTCATCTCTGGTATACTGCATGTAATGCCATCGCCGATCTGGTCTAGTTTTCCTGCATTTTTCCTGTCCGCGATGACAGATCCATGCCACCGTCGCGCTTGGCAGCATCGACCGGTCCACGTTAGCTTGCAGATTGTGGAAGTTGTTGTTGGGAACTGTAGCACCTAATTAACCCAGGTGAACGCAAATCCGGCATAGCTCCTGACCGTTTTGCATATTTCGATAGAGACGTGTCGGTCATATTTCAGTATGTTTGCTTAGCTCCCTTTTTACATTGTTTAATGCTAGGGGACTGTACCAATCGTCTTGGGAATAATTCCACTTCAGTTACCAACTTAGTCAATCCTCGTTTTTCCGGCTTCTAGTTTGCAAAGCTCTCTTTTCAGTAATTTCGCATTAGTACTGGTTACCTCATTTCATTTAGGTTAGCGATCAGTTGATTATTCACTCAGTTTAGCTGGAAATCATAGCCACTGGCCAGCACAAATGGCGACTGTCCTTGCTGATTGAATGAAGTTACGAAATGTTAAAGAAATACACGAACACGTGAGATCTGAACTGCGGACTGGGTTTCATGCGCGACTCTCCGTCTTTTCAATTCCAATGATTGTTCGCTATCCCCATGTTGTCCGACCTTGCTACCACCATCCTAATGTGCACAGTAGCGCTGCCTGTCCCCTATTGTGCAATGGCGAACTGATATGCCGCAGTAAGCTTAGTCAGCTTGTGGCTGATTCACCCACTTTTCCTGATATCCCCAAGAGCAGATTTATTTCGTAGCGTTTGACCTTGATCTAACTGCGCACACGCACACAGGCCGCGATTTGAATAATCCTCGTCAGCATTACGATGATTCACTCGGCGTGCATGTTCACATATATACACAATCACTGAATTCCATCCGTCTGATTACCCACCATTGTGTCTATGTGGGAGTGAATAAATCGATCATTTATATCACATGCATTACAGCGGCATACCAAAATCGGGTCTGTCTTGATATGCATTACTCTTTTTTCTCATTTCGTTTGTGAATCGTGAAACTTTTGCTGTTGCACTATTTGGGTTCGTGTGAGAGGATGCGAATTCTCCCCCGTTGTGATCAACATCGAAACCGTTTGCACAGTGAACCTTAGGTCCATGCGTTGCACACGTTTCAGTGAAATTTCTCAAGCTTATGCTGGCTGCTCCTCCCTTCACATTCAAACCCTAGTATATTCCACATGGATCAATATTTACAGCCTTGGCCCAACGTTAAGCACCCCGAGACACCCTTCTGGCCTAACCTTATTCCTATGCCTCCAAGATATACCAGTTACTTCTATCCTCCTGAAGCTCAGGTGCCCTCGTGTGAACCATAAGCTGTTTCGATAGGTGGCTGGAACTGCTTTGATTTGAAGTTCAAATAATCAGCCTTTGTAGACGGAGCTCCATGAACTTCTCTTTTATTCATCTTTGATTCACACTCGGGCGTTTTTACCTAGTGCTGCAACGTTCCTACTTGAATATGTTGTGGCAGTTTTGGGGATATCCCAACAGGAAATCTGCTACAATACACAAGTTAATGTGCGAATTGTGCCCACCGGAATTTCGAGTTTTACGTGGCATGATTTCTAGGCGCCTTGTATGTTGTCTTATCCGTAACCGCCAAAACGACGGCACGGGAAACTCAACTTAAAAAAGACTTTTGTGTTACAATTTGGGCCGTAAAGTATATCCTTTCGACAAACTGTCACACAAAGTATGTGCCACTAAGATGATTAGTAGCACTACGTGTTCAACACTCTATGCGACCGATCTATCAGCCCTCTTCCATTTGGACATCGTTGTGATTTGTTGACGGTGGTGCAACTTCTGTGTGGGTCCTTAGCTTCCTGCTCCGCCTATTATGGTGTGTCAAAAAGCTCGGTAGCGTGAGACGGCCCCTTGTGGGGACAAAAGAAGATTATTACAGCCATATTTATAGGGTTATCGTGGAATATTCTACAAGGTTGCGCTAGAATCTTCGTGAGGGGCGAGAAGCGTCGAGCTATAGATGCTCGATCCAGATTGGCTGACACTGACTAATCAAGAGATGCCTTCGTTTAGTCCGCAACCTGCATGTGACACATCCGTCCAATCGAAGTGGTGTCCGTTTATTAAGAGCGGCTGGCCTCCGGACAGACATTAATGTCTGCAGCCAGATTTTTGGCTTCTTTGGAAGAAAAGAGCTGTACTCACGGAGCTTCCCTTGTCATGATGATTGTTCTGATCACATTTAGGCCGTTTTGTACACCTATGCGTCTGGACCCGTTTTTGCTGGCCATTACTATGGCTTATCATTCCCTGCTGTTCGTTGTTGCTTCCAGTTCCATTCTATCCTATTGCTCTCTTCTCCGCCCCTTCTATTTATTAACCTTCGTAAGCATTCTCAAAAGCCCAACCTGACCACTGTCTTCCTGTGTTTTGGGTGGAAGAGTGTGGTATCAACGATTGCTTCTCCCAGTCTCGACAGATAGTAAAATATTCCGTTGTGGGAAACAGAAGCTTCCCTTATCAATCTTGTATATCCAAAAAAGGTAAAGAATACCTCCGTTCAGTACAAAGTGACCTGTTCTCCGTGAAACGTCATACGTTTGGTTAATTCTGACATGGTTTGATCGATCCAACTAATGTGGTTAGCAGTCAGGGAATTATCAGTTAAATTCTGTTCATGCAAAAGTTAACTTTCTTGCTCCATGCTCCAGTTCCATTAGGCTGTCAAATGAAGTTACCCCTATGGTACGCCCAAACCGCCTAACAGAGTTCCGGTCATTCAGAATCTGACATTTCTGGTTCAGAGCACCTCTTTTCTTCTTTAAGAATTTAGGATGAACCCCGGGATAATTCAAACATCATTGTGATAATCTCATGTGCTGTGCGTTTTACTACGCACTTGTGAACAAACCTAGAACAAATACTAGATTTGCGAGAACGTGGACTGGAAAACTACAGTTATGAAACTTGTTGACAATGAGAAAAAAATTACACTACCTTTGCTTTTGAATTTCCCATGCTTTTGCCGAGAACATCACTTTAAGTTGAACAGATTATCATAACCTGCACCGAAAAAAAGGAATTTTCTGTGGGATGTAGCTGTTAGGCCTTCCTGTCGCTGGTGCTGTTCACTGCCTAACGCCACCGCGCTTGTGGAGCCTATTTCAGGCGTGCCTGACATGCCCACTCGACATACTTGAATAGTTTGTTGTTCGCTATGATCGGACTCTTTTCCAAAAAATGCGCACTCATTGTCCACGCTACGGAATGCACATTAAGCTGGGTTGCGCTTCCTAGTGGGATTGGAAACAAAATCTGATCGTCTGCATAGCTTGAACTACCAAATGAGAGTTTGATGCGGACCTATCGGGCCCGACCAGGCTGTGTTGTTCACTTACGAAGACTGATCCTTTGCGTGGACAGTTCAGACTCGCATAGTTCCCATCGTATCGCCTGACTGTAACAGGACACCATACTGACTGATGTCAGGCATACAAACTGTTGATTTCAAGTCTACTACAGGTGAGTTTCGTTGGGACGAATTGGTGATTTTTGTTAGCTTTTCAAGCCTCTCGTTCACCTACTACGATTTGAAGTGGTTACTGGTGAGCTGAGTTAGTGATCACGGGCCATCAGCTTGGCGTGCCAATAGTCTTTCAAATGTCACCAAGTTGGGTGACCAAACCGGACTAGATGACCATCCGCAGGTACTGTAGCAGCTGGACCCAAGTCGACTTTTGTTTCTTGACGTTCATTTTGATAGGACACAAACTTGTGTCTCACGCACTACAGCGTCATGGATATTGGACGACACGACCCTCTTAGGTGACGTAGTGTTAGTCGTAGTTGGGTGCTGCTATCCACTTCGATGGAACTTTGCGAACTGTAACTCTCTTCACATCACAGTTTTACTTTGTCCATAATGCACTGCAGGAATGCTTGTGAAGTCGCCAGATTTTTAATCGTTGCAGCGGTTTCAGAGCCGATGTAAATTAAGATGGAATTCATTAAATGCTGGATTTGATGTGATAGTATTCATAGTCTGAACGAAAGAACAGCACCTATAACGAATCGAATCAGGATCCCCTGCTTCCCGGGTGGGCACTCTGACAACAATGACACTTCTCTACATTACGTTAGCTACTTGACTTTCAAGTGGTTGCCGGTGCATTTTTGGTGGAATTCATATGTTGGTCTTTATTGCTTGATTGGGTCGGGTGTGGATATCGACCAAGTCCCGAAAAATTATTGGTTAAGATTGTTGTGAAATAGATGACGAGATCGTCGATGTAAAGCCCAAGTGAACTTAGCATGAGTGTAGTAGCAAACTTTTGGGGACTAGACTCGAACCGGTGGTCATGCGTTTATCGAATCAATAGCACTCGGCGGCGACCTAATCCATACTGATTTGCTCATCTGCCAGACCAACTGTTATAATGCGTCGGTTGAACCCACTAGCAGAGTCCGAAGTCGCGTTCTTGTGAATGATGCCAAAATTTTGGTAGCTCCACCGTGGTTCGAGTCCAGCCATTCGCGTATATTTTTGCTCATTTCATACTACCTGATTTATTAGCTTGAATGGAACAACACTTAAGTTGCGATATATATATATATATATATATATATATATAT
>NW_008751795.1:1327927-1338359 GCF_000715545.1 Opisthorchis viverrini
ATATATATATTATAATGATACTTCTTTGTAGTTCAAAACGATGTTGGAATGAGAGCAGTGCGGATATCCTTTATGGTGTTCTTCAGTCAGATGTGCAGCGCGAAGAATTTCTCGTAGTTGAGAGGGCCCAATGGCCGAAATATACCAGTTTCCTGTTTATGGATGTGGGTAGATCGAACAAAACTCTGTGGCGGTCTTTTTCGGTTGATTATTAGGTCCAGTTTGTCAATTTCAATTGACCTTCCATCATACTTTGGCGCCTAAATTGTGCTAAAATGTACTCGCTTTTTAAGGGAGATGATGTGAACCGAAGCTTTAGTGGATCTGATGGATTCGCGCTGTCAGAAGTTTTAGTTTGTTTTCCCGTCCCACTGATAAATATTTTTCATTGCTGAAACGAGTCTCAACGATTGGGGAGGGTGTTGGTGATGACCCCAAAATAGTGAAGTTCAGGTGGACTTCAGTAACAACGTGGTCCTTGTGAATCGCTAGTCAACCTTAGTCGAAATCCCGCCCTCAAAGTTCCATGTTCCTCCTATCCTGGAGTACTTATTTTGTAAGATTATATTCAAGTAGAAAATTTTACGCCTCATTGTCGGTAATAACTTGCAAGACTTAGCCGTTTGAACGCAGTTTTTCTTGTTTTGCTTTACCATCACCACCACCACGGAACTGTTTGGAACAGTAAGCTTTTCCCATCCCTATAATTCCGTTAACAGTCGTGCCATCCCCTCTCTTCACTCAACAACCCATATCAAGTTTCGATCCGCCGCACGGATTTAATTACCTTCTTCCATCGAACCCACTCACTTTTATCCTCCGTGACTCGTGAAACACATGAACATTCCGATTCTCTGTGTGTCTCCACGCGCAATCTTAGTCTGTCTCATTATTTTATACTGGCAATCCTTGGTTTTGCACTCTCTGTGTGCACCACTTTCATGTGTAAAAGTTGCTTTACGACAGCGCACGATATCGCATTTGTCGGTTTGTATACAACTGGTGTAAGCTGAAACCAAGTGAAGAGGGGAAATGGTTGAGCTCAATTTGGTGCTAAGGTTTGAGCACAGGTTCTCTATCGAAATTTTCTGGTTGATTGATACTATCTGCACTCGAACAATCTTAAGGTTTCCCATCTCAATGCTTCCCATAAATTTGATGAACTAATAGGACCGGATGGTTCGTTTCCTGGTATGAAACAAACCCTACATGCTTAGCAAATTTAAATCCCGTTTGGATCCAGTTGCTTGAAATGTACTCACATTCATCGCTGTTCTTCAGTGTTGTCTTTAACATTAGTAGTATAAAATGCAAAGACTATGGTTTCCCTACGATGTACCGCCTTTGTACGTAACGTGATTTCGATTTTTTTCTTCCGTTGCTTCGTTAGCCTCTGGCGGTTTTTCGCGCCATCATATTCCTTACACTCCGACCATGTGTCTTTTCCCGCTCCACCATAGAGTGCGAGGCTTCCAACTTTTCAGTGCTAATTCACCTTACTTATTAAACAATGTTTTTACTATATCTTTCTTCTGAATAGGCTGAGGAGCTGAACCGTATCATAGGCGATGCTTTCCAACTTGCCTTCATCAAACAACGAATGGCGAAAATTGCTGCTCAGGGTGACGGTAACGCTGATTCAATGGGTCCTGTTCCACGGCTTTCCGACTGGCATGAACCGTGGCCTTCCTCAACGGGTACCTTGAACCCCAACACTAATAACAACGCACTGATTGGTATTTTGGAATTGCCACCTCCTCCTTCGTATCCTCCACCCCCGGCATCCGACACTAGCGTTCCTTCAAACGAAGATTTTCCAAAGGATGTGGAAAACATAGGAAGCAATGGTTTAGGCCTTTCTTCCAAAAAGGTCTTCCAACCGATGGAAGACCGATTCGTCCACAGCAATTTCGATACCCAAGCGTACCCTTCAGACCGGAATATTCCTGAGGAGCATAATAGTGCAGATGAGCTGGAACCCCAGTGAGTTTTGTTTTCCATTGACGACCGTCAAATGTTTTTCAGCCGACTTGTCATCCAATCTGTCGACTACGTATTTTTATGCCGGTTACTATACCCACTTTCGTTTTAGTTTTTAGCACTGGTCTGTATGATGTTGGTAGACAGCCGTTTAATGTAGCTCACGGTTACACAGACACTGCGCAGAACTGTTTGTCGCGCGGACAACATTTTGCATAATGCTATTCTCGGTTCCTGCTGCTTTGGCAGATTGAGTTTATTGTTGTTCACTGGTTACCAGTAAGCCTTTCTGATAAATGGAACAACCCGTTGAACGACAGATTGGTTTGAATCTCAAGTTAATACGATCAGAGTCTGAAAATGAGTTTCGACTCTACACGAGTCCGGTTGGGTATGTCCTTCTAATGAATATACGTTAAAGTCTTAAATATCGGTCCAGTTGACCAGGCCTTTGCGCGGCTCCCTCAGCCGAAGGATGCCATGATTTATGTGTCGCACCATCTCAGTTTGCGTTTAGGGTTTTCTTACCTCTCATCTGTTTAGGGGCTCAAGGAAACTCGTTGGAATGGAGACGAATGCGCAAGGTGGTTTTTCCTTTTTGTGTGTGGACATCATGTTTCGTTTCTACACCAGTATTTTGTCATTGTAAGCCAGACGCTTTCGTCTTGTCTTGTGTCTGATAAATATGCGTATGTCCGATGCCTAAATCCTGTCGTTTTGTAGGGCTGGTGTTTATTCCCTATTATCCGGCTAACGGCCTCATCATTGCATTACAACAATCAATAATCATACCGTGTCATATCGGTTCTCGGTGCCTATGCTTCACTACGCATATGGAAGATAGCACACAAACGGAAATTGTCTGTGCTTTCCCTAATGGCACGGCTATGGCCTTGCCAGCAGGCTGATGTTTTTTTTTTCGATCAAAAGTTTCATCCATTTATTTGATATAACTTCATCCGCCGCACAAAAAAACCAAGTCCAGTCGAAAGAGGCATCTCTTATTCGTTTGGAGCTATCACGTAGACTAGAAGGGTTGTTTAAATTTCGTTGTCTGTGACCGTATGTGACTAGTTACATAAGTAGTATCACCCATCCATCGGTCGTAAGATTGTCTGACTAAATCATCCCCTAGAGAAACCGAAAACCACACTGAATGCAAATTTATTGACTGCAAACTGGTCAGTTACCACGTGGTCATATGGTCCGGTGTTTGAAGGCTGCCGACGAGAGAGTTTCACTCATTGGAAGGACCATGTTTCTTGCTTTTATTCCATTTGTTTCGCCTGAACTCCCCACCCCCAACAGTTCCGAAACAGTTGAGTCAGTTTAGTGATGGCTTGGTCATATGCTACGCAAGACGCGAAGTCATTTGTCAAGATGGATAGAGTTCTCGTTTCCTTCTTTAGAATGGGTCAAACCGAGAGCGGCCAGCTTTTGTTTGAGTGAATCGATGGACGTTTCGTGCGTTTGGCTGTAGCCCTTGGCAGATGTAGCTGCCCATCAGTATTAATAATTGTTTTATTGAGTAATTGCTCATTTAAGTATTCCAAATTGCTAGTCCTAGTCCAACTCTACTTTGTGTTTTTTCACTACATTGTTGTACGGAAGTACGATATCATTGTCAACGTTGGTGTTTCTGTCTTAAATGGTAATGGGTTCCCTACGTGGAAAATACCTTCAGACGCTTGTTGAATAATTTTGACTCTACCTAGTCCCTCAGACGCGGGGCGTTTATTTCCATTACTCATCCTCTAGGCTTTTTTATTTTATATTTCTTCCCACTGCGTCCCGATATCGTTTTCAGTCTGGGTGACACCACGTTATTTTGGGAGCTAGCAATATAACATTCCCAGGTACACGAAGTTTCATATTAGTTGTGCATTTTACACATTTTCGAGCTGATCGTTCCCTGGTGGGTATTCGTTCGTCATCGCACCAAAAGCTGTGTGTGAAATTAAGCTCCGGATGCACGTCTTTCCGGATTACAATTTTACCGTCATTACATTAGCTAGTATTCATAGTCGATGAACTACCATGCCAAGTTAAGTGCTCCCCTCCGTATGTTAAATTCACTCTCGCATGGTCAGTTCACGCAGCGAATTTCCAATAGTATAGTTTAGTGGAGAGTTGGATTCTAAGTTATTATTACTACATTTCATAGTACCTCTCGTCCCATTACTTGTGAGGCTGCGTTCTGTTCCTGAAGATCCTAGTGACCTTCGCTTGAAAGTGATGAAGTTGCTTGTTCTGTCGATTTTCATATGCAGACATTTCACTGTTGCTCACTAGCCAATCGATCGGTTCATATGACTACTGGTCTTGGCTCCCAACAGTAGTGTTTCATTCCATACCTTTTTTCTTATCTTATTTTTCTGTTATGTTTCTGGATGGGTCCGATTAACAACTATACGACACTTGAGAACGAGCGCACAAATCCTCAGCTTTGACGCAAGCCTAACCAGTTCTTGCGCAGAGAGAAGAAGAAACGAGCCTTTGGAGGGGTGCGTTTACTGTCTCAACCAAAAGCGAGGCACAAAAAAGGCACTGGCCAATAGGAAGGAGGCGTGGTCCTACTTGACACGTTTCTTGGTTTACCCCACCCACCTCGTGACTGGGAACTTGTAACTACTCAACCTACCCATGTGACATAAAAAACCTATTGTAGCGTGTGAATAACTGGGGAGTTTACTACCACGTTTTTGTTCTTCGTCACATCTAAACACGGCAACCAGCTTACTGTGGATACACTACTTGTGTCCTCAAGCAGATTAACGATAATACCTTGTGACTTCACCACATTAATACAACAATCCCTTTAGGATATACGAGTCATAACTTTGCCTCAGTAAAGTTTATCAAAACGGCCGAATCGAACAGTTTTTCCCTTTTTTTGTTTCCGTTCTTGTTCTTCATTTTCTGTTCCTGATGTGTTTGAATCAAGTGCTGCGTGCTGTGGATATCCATGTGAATAGGAACAATTCCAGCGTGACAATTTAGGATGGACTGTGACCTCAGTTTATGTTTTCCACTATTCATTCCATTTTGGAAAGTCTTTAGAATTTCCATTTGGTCCTGTTTTCGCCGAGAAAGCCTGTCTGCTTGAATGCCTTCGTCATGATTCGCGCGTTGCCCATCTTGCCTTCGAACCTTTCTCGCTTGTTTTGAAGAAGCCTTTGTATTAAATATTTAACGTTACCCTTCAATAAATCCAATATTTTGTCCACACAGTACCATACTGAATCTCTTCATTGATACAATACAAAGAATTCTGGTACGGTAACTTCACTGTTTTTGGTTAGTATTCGTACCTCGTCTCTGGTTGATCAACTGCCGCTGACATTTAGACTGTTCCGGACCAACGGTTGTACATTTGCCTATTCAGAAGCTCTTTCCTACAGGATACGATCCTTAAAGCAAGGTTGAAAATTCCTGAGGAAAATGCCAACTTATGTACTTGGTGCTTCGGCTCAATTACATTCACACTTTATTGTTTTTATTATATTATCATTCATTATTTTCTCGGTCTTCCATAGTGCGCTGAGGAGTCGATCTCATGTTTATTGGGAGGGCATCCCTAAATTTCTTGTTTTGGATTTCGCGGCTCGACGACTGTCAGATTTGTTCCGTTTTTCTCCCATCTTTGTATAGCATATGGGTTGCGTGGCAACGGCGTCTCGTTTGACGCGTTGCGTCTCACATCGTCTGTTTCTCCCGACTGTTTTGTGTTCAACTGAAACCGTGTCTGGAAGTTTCTGACTCATCGATCTGTTCTAAAAACCCCTATTCATCTTCAGGCTCGTTTTCCTGTGGTTTGTTTTTCGGAACTGTTTATTTGCGACTCGCCCCAGTTCCTTGTTAAGAGTCGTCTGAATCAGGGACAGATCCCGTCTGCCTTTCAGCTGCTTGAGGACCGAATGATGTACGGGCTATGTGGGCACTGTTTATTTTTATTCCCTCTGGTCACGCATTCTGTCGGTCTTGCATTCTGTTCCATTGTATCCGGAATAATTGCAAATAATCCAGAAAACAACGTGTTCCTACGAAAACCAACTTCCCAAGGTATCCTATTGTTGCTCCCACCCACCAGGTTCATTCTTGAACTAGGGGGTCACTATCATGCCTTATTCAACACTTATAATCCGGGGTAACTAGTTCAAATTGAGAGAGGAAGCATCGAGAAGACACGCGCAACAAAACACTGCTGCGTAGGTCTTCGGAGTAGAACAATTTTTTTTAAATTACTCGAAATTAATCTTCTACTCTAAATCTGAGTCGACTGAGTCCCGGTCTGAGTAAGACTTGAGATAGTCCGGGTTTAGAGTTCCTGCTCCATCCCCAACTCAGGCAGCGTTTACGTGGGTTTGGGCAGGTTGAATTCATCTCGATCTTTGTAATTTCTCCAGAGCAGTCATGTGCCGAGCAAGTACCGAAAGTGAGTGACTTGACTGCAAGAAATAGTTAACTGGTGGCCATTCAGTTTTCAGAGGTAGACGGTTCAGCTTGCCTATCCGGCGAACCCCATGAAATTCCCCACGAATATTTGGATTATTTCATAGTGTATCGAGTTAGCTAACGAATAAATAGACTTTTAGCAAGGTATCATGCGTTTGCTATTTGTCTAGTCCCTTCTGCATTTCTCAGCTGCGCTTACTCTTAGAGTAGGATTTCTGTATTTTATATTGACTGGGTCGATGTTTTTAGTCAGTTAAAAGCAGTAGTTCATAGATTGTGTGAAATTGGGAATTCAATCATTGTTCGAAGTTCTTTACATGATGGCCCTGCTGCACTGTTTCGAATTCTGACGACTGCTACTTATTCGCCTTGTTGAAGGTCATGCATCTAATTGCATTACATGGATAGGTACTGAGTCTGATGCACAGATACAATAAACCATATAGGGTAGCTTAGCCACTGTGTCACTTCGGGCGTCGAAATGTGTTAGGCTGTCAGCCAAGGGCATAATTCATGTCTGCATACGGTCAGCTTTTCTCCACAGTTCGAACACTTGGACTCTTCGCGAAAAAAATGCACAATAACTCCCGGCTTTCAGCTGTTGCTGCCCGCATACGTTTCTAACTAATCCGATCAATGATGGGGTGATGCGTGATCGATGCGCATCGAAAAACCAATTTACATAGAATGCACAATTTTCGTTGGCCATACCCCTTGAATATCCAGAAAGAAAACAGTTTGTGATAGTGTGTGTTGCCTATGAAGTATAAATCAGACTAGAGACGAGAGGCTGGTGATCACATTGCAGTAGTTTTATTCCGAACATTTAGTCCTCTTTTATTCTTGGTTATTTATCTCCACGGCAGCAAGAGCTCACTGCCCAGAAGCACGACTTCTCGCTAGAAATGATGAGGGTGAGCAAATGCACAAGACATCTTATTCTAACTGCAGGTATGATGCATTCTAGTCCTGGATATTATATTCAGTTGAAATGGAACGAGCTGCATGGATTCACCGATATTCACATATGCCCTAAAAATTCAACAAGATCAAAGTAATCTTTTGATTTTGTTGTTTCTCCTTCCACTGTTACTCTAAGGACTGATCATGTGACAGATAAACCTTTTTGCTGAATTTCCGTCTTTCCTGAACGTATGGGATCAATAAGTGGTCTCTTATAAAATTATTAAGTAATCATAACCATAAAACTAAAAAAACTCGCAGAGCTACCAAGTGGTTGGTCTTTGGGTTGATACTGATGTTGATCGTTTAGAACAAGTGAATCAGTGCCTTCCATGGAGGTTTCGTTCTGTAACAGCAACCGAGAAGCACTGTTCAGCGGTTTTATGCTTGGGAAACGTCATCAATGCACATCTCACGAAACTCAACGACCTTCGAAACCACGACCGCCTGGTTACTAGTCGAACGCGACCGTTATGCTAAAATGGACTAGTCAACACTCATAGTGGTCCTAGTTCCTGTATTTTAACCTCTATGGACCATGGAAACTGTCATGCGGTTACCGGATCGTGCTGTCGAAAAGTCTAGGGTTGAGTTAAAGCTATTCTGTTTTAGAGCTGGCATTGCTAACCACCCGCTGGACAGTTCCCTCTGATACCAAACATTACGTCTTTTGGGGCTAGTTTTTTTACGATTGCTGAAGTTTGTTTCAATGAGTTCGCAATAAGAATATAAACCGGGAATCCAGCTTGGATTCAGTTATGTCTATCGTTAAATCCAAAAGGGTGTGCAAGTGAGTGCAGTTCGCGAATTCCGTGTAATTTGGGTTCACGTAGAAAACGAGGTTGACGGAAACTTGGGGGATGTGCCTACCGGCTGAGCCCTAAAGAGGGCATAACCAGTCGTGGGCTGTCAAACAGTTTCCAGCAGCCGTTCGAGTAGTTGCTTTCATGGGAATATACTACGATATCTCGAATTTCGCACCAACTGAAACATGAGGTGCACTGCTTTCATTTGAAGAATATTATAAACGGGAGATTCAATTGGGGTTTGAGTTGAGTCCATCGTTAAAACCAAATTGATGTGCAAATGAGTGTACTTGTTGTAGTAGATATGCATTCAGCCACCACATAGCTAATTCTTTTTGAGCCTTATTGATTGTGAAGTTGTCTGTAATGATTTTTTGACCAGGACTTGTTCGGCAAACCCTTTTGAACGGGTAGTCATAATCCTCTTGGTATCAGTTCTCAGAACTACATTCAATTGTTAGGCAAGCGGTCTTCGGTTTCTTCTGTACTCAGTGGAGATCAGGTCTAAACCATACAATTATGTATTTTTGCCCGTACGATCAAAGCGAACGTGTGCTCGGTGCATCTAGGCTTATGGCATCATTGTGCCCTGATATACGATCCATCTAGCCAGATATGATAATACGGTTTTGCTTTAGTTTTCCAGTGGTTTACGCGTAAATGTGCATGTATTTTGTCACGTGGACGTCTTTTGGCTGTCATTAACTATCTAGCTTGTACAGTTGTGCTAGCAACAGGGAGTGTTCGCGATGTTTTGATTTGATTGTCCACAATCTAGTTGTTTTGTTATACTCCGTATTACGAACCGAATTGTTTTAAATTATAGATTTTAATGTCCTCCTTTTTAACAGGTTGAACACTATTTCCAACGTAAACGCCCCAGTTTTCGGCGGTTTTCGACGGCGCCACTTTCTCCGTATGTCTGAAGGAGGGAAGCGCTTTTCCGGTATATCTGATGCTCAAATTGTTGGTGGCAGTACAAGACAACCAAAACGCCGTCAGGATCGAGGTTTGGCTGGCTTGTTCTCCTCATCGCGGCACAGCTCCTTCTTCCCAAATACAGGAAGTAGTAAGGAACCAAATGCACCCGATCTTTTGGAATTGTTAAGCGCCCAAAATTCACCACCAAAGCCACATATCTTTCTCGACTTGCGTACATTTGCCGGTGGCAGTCCAGTTGTTGCACTCAAGGAACGTCTGGATGCCCAAGCGGTTGCTGACGCAAAGGCCTGTGCGTTCGCTGAAGCAGCCGCTGTTCTGGCTGCCGCCAAAGAAGCCACCGGGGGCCCTAACAATGCGGAAAGTCTGAGTGGCGGTCATCCCAGAACAGACATCCAGAGCGGTAGCCCGGGGTCATACCCAGTCACGTCGACATCACCTTGTTCAACGAACTCAACTCATAGTGAACCAAGTAGGCCTATCGTTGACTCTAATGGTTCGATGGAATCACCCCCTACTCCTCCAATAAGGTAAGTTTTGTTTGACCATTAGATTTACTTGCCCAGAAAGTTCCTAGTATCTCTGGTACTCTGGTAATAACGTGTCGACCTGGACACTCAATGTAATTCGCGTTAACGTCAAAAAATAGGTCGTTTCGAACTCTCATTCATTCTCCGAGTTCTGAGGTGTCTACTACTTATGCCTTTTTCGCCTGTATGTATCTATGGAACCTTAACACGTGTAAGCTGGCTTCGTGGGCTTTCCCATGTCTATTTTGTCTCCTTGAAACTAGTCTTTATCGTCGTATGCGTTATTGGCACTAATAATTCGCAACATTGCATTCATCACATGCCAGAGAAAATTGCAAGAGGGAAAGAACCTGATGCAGTCTTCCACAAGCACTTTGAGATAGTTGTAGCTACAAACACTCCATCAGACAGCCTGCCTATAAATGCTACCTCTAGCACTAGTTGAAGGTCATCTCTTGCAGCGTCCCTAATGGGATTTGCTGTGAAGGGCATATTGGCCGATGGTATTTAGGTCAAATTGACCGTTACCCACTTGTTCGTTTGCGCTCCTTTCGGTTCGGATGAGTTAATAAGCTCATCGTTTTCTGAAGCTGGTGCAGTATCTGTAGTGTTGTCTGGCCTTCTGCAGCTGGAGTCGCTGGTTAAGAACTCCTAAGTGAGGTGCATTACGCATCATCCGTCATTCATTTTATCCGACAGTTGATTGTGAGTGCTCTCACACCAGTTACCTGTGAAAGGAACAAGGCCCTTCCTGTGGAG
>NW_008751795.1:1347022-1347703 GCF_000715545.1 Opisthorchis viverrini
TACCGAAAATTTCTCACAGTATTTGGTGACAATTTGGAGACTACAGACTGTAAGGGGTTTGTCAATTGACTCATATTTAGTTTGTCCATTTTGAGCGTTTCTAACTCGAAACTTGATAGCGTAATTAAAGTTGGAATGGTGCCGCGTGTGAACCCCATTGCTAATGAGACCCAGCAATGGTATGAGTTGGATGTTAGTTTGTTCACAGCGCTTGGAAATTTGATCACAATCTGGTTGCAATTTGATCCAAACAAAATGTCCAGCTCATCAAACTGACCAACGGTCATCGACGCTACCTGAGCTACCAACAGCAAACTTGGTTATTCTCACTCGGCTCATTGGTACTGACCGTACCCGCGATGACTGAGATAAACAAACCACTCATAATGAATGTCAGATGTTGCTTTAACATGGAAAGTGAATGCGTTTAGTTTGAAATCGGGAGCCTACTAAAACTGGATAGAAGGCTTTTGCCTCTTGTCTTTCTTCCCTTCGTATCCATGTCCTAGGTCGACAAAACTTCCCTCATATATATTTTTCGGTTTTCTCCCTCAGGTTTTCATCGGACTCACAGAAGCAGGAAATGCCTGTAGAGTTAGTTGTCGCTTGCAACAGAGACAAACCAACAGTTACCATTGCAAACGGCAGTTTCGGAATGACCGCCAACCCTTTGTTGCATAT
>NW_008751796.1:0-18460 GCF_000715545.1 Opisthorchis viverrini
CGTGACGGATCCAGTCTCTTCGTGACGGGGCGGTGAAGATACAAATAGTGGAAACTTAGGAGAGCCAATGCTTGTTTCACGTTAAACCGAATGCTGGTGCTGGTGCCTCCAGTGGTCTTGAGGTGCGATGGACGGAGCGATGCACTGATGAGGTCACCCAGAATGGTTCAACTCAACTGATATTCGAGATTTTGTGGTATCTTGTTGGTTCTGCTCATCTTCCAGGATGGGGTCTACAAGATCCCCCGTTGGCTTCGCTGGAAGTGTTGAAAGACATGGCAGCTCGAAATGACTGTAGTAAGGTAGCACTAAGTCCCCTCTCCGTCCGCCTTTATTCTTTTCTTCACAATAAGTCTTCCAGATAAATCATGGTTGCACGGCAGCGAAGCATCGGCGTTGAACACTGATGTCATGCTGCCAATGATGATGATGATGATCACGATGATAATGATGTAAAATGCTCAAGGACTACAAACAGAAAACAAGAATCGATTTCTATCTCATTATTCTGAGAAGCTTTCGTGATCTATCCAAGCCCTTGAGAAGAACCTGTTAAGTTCTCCACAGGTATGTAATGTATGTGATATTTCCGCCAAAAGTCAAGTCTGATATGTCCCAGCTTCATACAACTTGCTCCGTATCGTTCAACACACCTCTGGGCACCAGGACAACAGTACGTTCTTCCTTAGTAGCCTGCAGTCAGCGTCACAGGGTTACCATCCTGGTAAATGACATGTTTCTTACAGGACTGTAAAGAAACTACAGCAACAACCGAACAATTGCTTCAGTGAAACCAAGCTCATGAAATGACGCTTAAGGCCACGTCGATGACTTACCAAATGCCAAAATCATTAGCCGAGGGCCAAGGTCTCTAGCTGGATTCAAAGCACAGCCTGCGTTGAGAGCATAGGCCCCAACAAGAGAAAACACCAGCAGTCCAAGATAGAGTGGGTGAAGATGATCGGGTACGTTCCAGGTCTCTTTTTCAACAATCGCAAGTGCGCCAGCAGTGAGCAGTGCAGTTCCCAAAGTCTGATCGAAAAAACAGTTGAATGTTGACACCCAGGGGTTAGTGACAAATATGTCGCCAGTGGTATTCACCAAACGCATTCCATTGTCGTGAACCTCGCTATAGTAGTTTATATTTTCCGCATTCACCCCGTAGACCAACATGGCACCAAAGAATGCGCCAAATATTTGAGCAAATGTGTAGAAAGGAACTCGAATCCACGGTATTTTCCCTATAATTGCGAAACCCAAAGTAACCGCAGGATTGATGAGGCCGTGGCCGTTGCCACCTGCAAAGAATACTCCCAGTGTGACCGCCAGACCCCAATTCCAACTCACAGAAAGGAAATCTCCGTGCTCTTTACCATGTTTTTTCCCCAATTTTACCTGAGCAAGCACCCCACAACCATAGATGATCATCATCGCCGTCCCGCAAAATTCCGCAATGCACGCTCGAACGATTGGGACGTTCCGCAGACCGATGAATTTAGATAGTTTCGAACGAAAAGTTGCTTGATCATAACACCCACCCATTCGTAGTTCGGAGACAATTAGGTAAGAACAGTATTGCACCAATCACGACAATACTTCCAGCACGGATCACGTGATTACTTTTAAAGCTGTCTATTGATCATTAGGCTACTTGACACAACGTGTCAAGCTAGGGCACCAATTGGTATGGAAAGCCTGTATTCCACCCCCTCCCCATAATCAATGAGGTACTCGCTGTTGCTCAAACGTTCAGTTACGCATCACAAGTTACATCACAAGATTTTTAAGGTTCTCAATCTTCCTTGCCCATAAAAAGAAGTGGAGGAGATTCAGACCAGAGCAACCAGTCTCACTAGTCGACAACGTGAACCTTCAATCCACAGTCCCAGACGGATAGACGGTCACTGGGACGAGAGGGATGAAGTGGGACTGTGACTCTGGTTGTTGTTTTAAGCATGGGGGTGTACATACCTCAGAAATGATTATTCAAAGTGCCAGGACGGGCCCAGACATGGAAAAAGTACATGTGCAGAGAGCGACGCATCCCCAAGGTCTCCATCGGTACGACACGTCCGGAAAGTAGGTGAGTTGGCGACTCGCACCGAACACGGCTTAGCAAAATACGACCAGCGTAGTGGGCCTGAAATTGTTCACGACCGGAACATCACCATTGGCTGTACAGAGCGAACAAGTGAACGACCATATTTGGCCATCTAGTCATCCTATATATTTACGCAGACGCTCTGTATGTTTAGTCCTGACAACACAGCCGTGTCCCGAGTTCTCTGTCTTCTCCCTATCGTGTATTCTGGCAGGCTCAGTGCAGGCGTAACTCATAGACGGCCACCCACGATAAAACACAAAGACATTTACGAAAAATGGTGAACGCGTTATCAGAAATTCGCTTGAGTTCGCATGCTTTGCAACTCGGGAAAACAAGTACCCTTCTTGAGCCACTTTGTAGTATTCTCAAACTACTCATAAGTAGTTTAGGACAAAGGAATAACCAACGAAAAGCTGATGCACCTAATGGGCTTCCCATAATTTCCGTTCGTATTCATCAGCTGCCACCCCATGACACTAACGAAAGTTCTATGTACCTTGACACAATCCTAATGAGGCCACATTCTTCCGTGGGTATCAGGGGAATATAGATATGAAAGCCAAGGTTCACACTATCGAGGCTGGCAGTGAATCCGTGGGTGAACCAAGGGTCCTGAAAAATATCCTGCAAACTGAAGGTCTAACCAGGGCAACTACTTAACTCAAGAACTCACTAACCCTCTGATTGAATTTTCAGCGGACAACGCCATGGTTTCAAAGTGTCATTGCGTAGTTACCTCAGTCCCTTGGAAAATAACTTGATACTGTGTTCACGCTTCGTATTGATAGTGGCTATGTTTTGCTTCACATTGTATCGGCTTGTTATGTTTTTAAGTGTAACCTGAGTCCACTGATCCTCTCAAACACTTAAGAGACAGCTTTGCTATGCTTCAAGCGCAATAATCCAAAATAAGAAATCTTCTGGAGTGTCAATTTGGCAGAGGGTCGCCGGGAGAAACTAAACAGATAAATGCTCCACACTCTCAGCGCGAAAGTCCGAACCAGCTTCAGGTACACTTCAGAGATTGACGGCCTGCACCCACAGGTTTGTGTACTTTTGTATAGTAATCTATCTACTTACAGACTCACGTGCGACAAGACGTGAGAGCGCTAACAATCCCAGTCTTTCGTTGCACTCGGTGTGTCTTCCTTCGGATTGTGACGAGGTTTGCGCTCTGGATCTATGCCATTTAGGTTCACATGGCTTTAGCTAACTGGACTGACTTGTATCTTCTTGGCCTCGTTCTGATTACGAGCTGACCAGTGAGTTGCGTTTCTCCGACTGACTAAAGTAATGTGCAGAGGTCGTACACATGGCGTTGGATACTCTCAACGTGGACTTACAAATAGCTTCGAAACGTGACAATGATATTGGTCCTTTGAAGGGATAGCACAGCGCTCCGTGATTCTATCTACATGTAACTCACATGTGTACCCGCAGCGATGAGGATACGATTAGGTCACACTGACAGCGTGCACAAAGTTAGCACAGCTTAAAGGAAACTACTCACAAGGTTGCTGAAAACTCTTCGACAGCCCACGACCGGCCTCGCCCTTCTTGGGGCTCATCAGGTAGGCGCGCAGTCCCCGAGTTTCCGTCAACCTTACGACCTACTTGGCACTGATCTACCTAGCACAGCTTACTTAGTGGACATCAGCCAGGCAAGAAATGAACTGAGCAATCTATCCAGGCTCACTGAAAGAAACCGTTTTGTTTTTGCAACGGAGTGGAATAAAAACGTAGGCATTGGAGCACAGTTTTCTACAGGAACTTGTTTGTCACTCTACCGGGTTCTACAGAATACATTTAGTTTTGCGCTAGGTTAGATATTTTAGAAGTTACACGACACTTCTGATATGTCTGCATCTTCCTGAATACTGGTGGAGTAACGTGTACTATTGGTGGAACGCGCGAGTAGTATCTGCTCACATCGTTTAAGGACCGTCCCTGCATCTGACTGTAGGTTAACTTGGAAATTATTGTACCGTTCTACAATGTTTGTTCAGCGATGTTAGACATTTAAACAAAGTCCGGAAACGCTGAAATGGACGATTGAGAACGTAGGCTTTTTCAATATTTCTGTGCAAATGAGATTTTGCTTTCAATTCTGATACCTTGGAGCTGCTTAGCTCCTCAATAAGCCATTCAGCACTCACCGGCAGTGGTTTCAGGATTGTAAGATCCCCAATGATAGAGTGTACCAAAGCCCTCCTGTTCGTGAAGCCTGATCACTACGGTCCCTCCAGCTGGCCCCTTCTCAAGAGACCAAACTTTTCCCTAGTTTCGTGTGTCATCCAAGTGGACTCTACGTCAAGTATTTAGTATTTTGCACATCACATTGTAAATCATTGCACGTATTATGTATTGCTCTCCCTGTCATTCTCTCTATTTGCCCCTTTCTAAAACGCGATTCTCGAGTGCAGCGAAGCAAAATGGGCTAATACTGACAACACTTATGCCCTATGTGCTCGCGGAATTTAGATATCCAAAAGCAAGTCTCTTCCACCTTTCAACCTCCTTCAGGGCTTTTTGGTTCTTCAGCGTATAAAACCTAAATTCCGTCACTCCGATAGTCGAACGTGATCCAACACCGCAGTGATCAGCTAACGCCCCCTCAGTCTCGTGTGCCGACAAAATAGACGGTTGCAGCCAGATTAAACTACTGACATGACGGACATCCCCGTAAGCAACAGTGAATTGCCTTCAAAAGCCTGCTTGTTGATTGGTCTTCTGTGGGACCTATTGGTTTAGAATAAAGGATGATTAGACGGGAGTGTTTACAACAAACTTTCGTTGGAAGTCCAATTTCATGGGGCACTCGGAAACAAAATACTCCATTACGATTCGCCAGTTCGATCCATGAGTGTGCAAGCTACGGACCACGTGACCAACGAATTTATCTCCAAAAAAAATAGGAAGTAAAAATCTCGCTTTTGCACTGTTTTTCGGTGATAGTTAATGATTAGCTGAGGCTTGATATTAGCCAAATTAGTAGTATCCCAAATAAACGGAATGGCCTTTATTACGTATTCAAGAGATCAGACTGTTTTTCATTTCTCAGGACGTGATTGCTCAAGAACTTTGGTTATTTGGATGAATTCCTGACCACACCATTTAGCTTTCACGGGACGGCTGAACTCAGTCACCTAAGCGTGTTGAGCGTTAACCGAAAAAAAGAAAGTAACTTCTCCCGTTTCCACAAGAATTAGGTTTTGGCATGGAGATTCATGGGGACGAGGTGGCTCAGTGGTTGGAGCGCGAATGTACTGGCCGGAAGATCCGTGTTTTGAACCCAACCTCTGTCAGTCGACTACCCGTGTCCAGGCTACGTCAACCTGGCGGTATCCCAGCCCTCGTGCTTCCGTCTGGTAGCATGGCAGTTAGGCACCCAAAGGGTGCTACAGCTGAACAATGGGGATTGGACGGAATCCAACTGAATCACTCCTTTTCTAATGGCCTCTCTGAATTAAACGGGCTGTAACAGGCCACCTCATGTTTAAAGTTGGTACGATATTTGAGATATCACAGTACATTGTCTAGACGTAACACAATATTCATAAGGTTGATGAAAATTTTGCGACAGTCCACAACCGGCTTCGCCATTTTCGGGCTCATCACGTAGGCTCAGTCCACCCGTCAACCTCATTTGGCCGTGGGCTGTCAAAGGGATTTGAGCAACCTTATGAATAGGCTGTCAAAACCATCGTCAAACTCAACTTTTATTGTAGATCCCATGGTTTGTTGCATTGGTCTGCAGTTATATCTTCGAGCGGACTGTTCGTCTGTCAATCAAACTTGTTAATATTGGGAATGCCCAATTTAAGGTTGTAAACCTAAGCAGAGCTCTTAAAAATACCTGCTGAAAGGGGATCCAATACCATGCCGTAGAGTGTTAACGCTTCCTGATTTATGAAAACAAGTGACCTCTATGGGGGAGTGGTGGGATAAGAATTTCCTAAAATTTGCCGATCCCATTTGGGGGGACGGGCTTGACATTTTACCAATGAATATATTCGTACTGTTCAGGGGGCCAGGATAAAGTGTCAGGACGGGCCCAGACATGGAAAAAGTACATGTGCAGAGAGTGACGCATCCCCAAGGTCACCATCGGTACGACACGTCCGGAAAGTAGGTGAGTTGGCGGCTCGTACCAAACACGGCCTAGCAAAATACGGCCAGCGTGCGGGCCTGAGATTGTTCACGATCTGAATACCGCCATTGGCTGTACCGAACGAACAAGTGAACGACCATATTTGGCCATTTAGTCATCCTATATATTTGCGCAGAAGCTCCGTATATTTTGTCCCGACAATACAGCCGTGTCCTGAGTTCTCTGTCTTCTCCTTATCGCGTAGTCTGGCAGGCTCAGTGCAGGCATAACCCATAGACGGCCACACACGATACAATAAAAAGGAACAGGTATTTTCTGCACTCACCTTGTTCGAGCGACTGTTCGGTTCCATCAAATTCGCTGGTTAGTCCATTCTTGCAACCGGCAGCTGGTCATGGAATCTCACGACTGTCTTAGTGACGAGAATCCTCACATCAAATTTATCATGGAGATGGAATCAACTTTCGGGCAAACTACCCTTTTTGGACTGTCAATTCCACAGTGTATCAGAAGCCAAATGACAATTGGTCGATTATGAACTAATTGTTGGTCCATCCTGAGATGGCATTCGATAGCATTGTCTTTTCGCAGATGAATCTACACTGAAGTACAGGACATATGTTGATAAAAGGCAGCCAGTTTGATTAAGCATCAATCGGGAAGTACACTTCCTCATTTGAAAACGAATTCGGTTTTTCAAAAGACTCACCTGGCACCCAGCTGAATGAGCCCCAAGGAGCGCGAAACCGGTCGCGGGCTGTCGATGGATTTTCAGCAACCTCATGAGTAGTACATTACGAATATACAAGTACATTTCCTGGTAATCCAATGGGGAATCGAGTAGGAGTGTTGTAATCCCACATAGACCAAGAAAATTCGAAGTAACCATCATTGGATTCTAAATACGGTCAACACAGGTGTACCCTCCCAGAGGGCAACGCTCTGCACTGGCGCAACTAAAGGATCGACCCCTGGTGGAACGGTGATTATACTGATGGGAAAGGCATGCGAGTAGTATGGTTTCTCGTAAATTTGCTTCGTGTCTCTGGAAAAGTGAGATCTATTACGGAATTTGTGGAGTCGCCTTGTAGCATTTGCTTGCAATTGAGTAACAATAAAGGAATATTCAAGAAAGTTCAGGAACACGCGTTCAAGGAGAAGATGGGTATTCAATTTTGCAGACAAAATGCATATGAGAGTTTTGCTTCCCTGTCCAATAGTCTGTAACTGTTCAGTTGAAATTTCCTGATAAATAACTCCGCAGTGAAGACCTTCTTCCTTTCACTGGTAGACAGAATTAGTGGCTGTGTTCACAAAATCGAATGCAACGAGTGACGAAGTCCACGTAGAACAAGCGGTTAGAGAACATCATATCAGAGTCGGTGTACACGAAAGAAGATTAAACAGACCACCAAGAAACACAGATAAATATCGAGCGCTTAACGGTGATAGGGGATATATATTGTAGACCGAAGGCATTAAATCAGATTTGGAGGACTGAGTTCTGGCCACCGAGACTGATGGTCACAACCACGATCAAACTCTGCAAGCATCTCAGAGTGAATAGAATAGGAAAGAATAGAATAGGCTAGTATAGAAGGCGTAGAACTGTCGGGCAAATGCAAATACTTCTAAATTAATCGAGTGGCGGTCTACGAATATCAGTGAAAATGGCTCATCATTAGAATTAGATTAGATCTGTGTGCTTCCTTTCCCCCGGTCAAACTCTTCCCTTGTCTGTTGCACTTTACCGCGTCCACTTCATAGACTCGATATGCATTTGTTAATCCCTCATGAAATTTTAACCCTTGACTTGTCGAACCAATTTGGTCGACCATCCTTTACGCGCGCTTTTTGGCCATTTTGCGTTACCACGTGTTGTACCCAGGCATGTGTCGCAAACTAAGATCGATTTGCCATCTTCTTCGGGCTTTCTTTGGACTTGCACTACTTCGTGCAACAGTTTAGACGGAAACCCCCCTAATTTGAGGATTGTACTCCTTTTTGTCACGTATTTTACACATGTAATACCGCATCTTTTGATAAATCTCAAGAATCCACAATTTCTGGCTTGTGATTTTGCACGTCACTCAAGTGGGCTTTCCTGAATACTTCGAAGTATTATACAGTCTGAATTATTCAGCCCGGGATGGCGAAAAGTCTGTTTCATCATGCATCTCCGAACAAACTGTCGTCACACGTACGAGTCCACAGAGGCCATCAGAATTTGCCAATGATATCGAAGATGAGTCGTCACTTGAAGCGCCCTGAAACGGAAAATCATCTACCCAAATCCGATCATAATGTGTTGCGGGCTTGGGTAACCTGACAGTATCTTAGCCCTCCTGCTTGGAAGCAAGGTGCCGCAAAAATGTTACAGCTGAATGAGTACTTCTATTTTTGTGCCTTAAATGTGTCAAATGACGATACTCAACAGAATAAAGTGCTGAGAACTCAACTTATCTAGGCTTTCTTAATTGTTTGGATGAATAGAAGGAAGGATGACACAATACAGAGAGAGGAATGAACCATTAGAATGTTTAGACTGGTCAGTAAATCTATTTTGAGAGTTCGTCCCCCGATGTCCGACTGAAAAGGAAACGAAGATAGTTATTATAGATTTCATCCTATCAGTGGTCAGTCTATACTGGAAAGCGGAGAAGCATTGTACAGTTGTTTCCTCCTTACTTGGAATCATCAGCAGTGCGCATCTCACTCACAGAGTTTTAAACTCGCAAACGTCCATTTGAACACTTGACCGTCTGGCCATGAGTAGCTCTCACTAACACATAACATAGCGCCACTTATCCTTCACTAACGGGAGACTGCATCACGTGATCACGTATTGACTGGCTCCTCGAGTGACGGCTTCTCAGAATGAAGTTTCACAATCCAGTAAAATCATCCTTACTCTGAACTGCTTGTTGCCTCACATTGTTTCACTAACAAGAGGCAAGTGGAGTACGTTGGTCTCGCAGCGAAGCGTTTGTCTGGAACAGTCTCTTCCTTCAATGCATCTTGGAGAAATCGGATCCAACTTCAGCGCCATCACTTTGCAGTTATCCGAAAGCTGCCGCATAATAGATGAAAATCGAGCCTTTCGCAAAATTCCTCGAGTGTCTGTCACATTGGTGAACTGGCGTGGCTTGTCTTCCTAGGCGAGGATCCAACTTCAGCGCCATCACTTTGCAGTTATCCGAAAGCTGCCGCATAATAGATGAAAATCGAGCCTTTCGCAAAATTCCTCGAGTGTCTGTCACATTGGTGAACTGGCGTGGCTTGTCTTCCTAGGCGATAGATTGACGAATATTGATCCACCTACACATTGGAATATTCAGTGGCCAAGTGCAATAGGCATGAGAGACAATCCTCAACTGCCCCCTTCCCAAAAAAAGGCAGTGCCTTCGTCGTGAAGGCGTATAAGTATCCTTGAAGACGGCATCTATTTGCGAGGGTTGACTACGACATCTTTACTAATTTACCTACAATTATGTATCGGGCAAGTAATTCGAGTTAACGTAAACACAAAGGTTTGTCGAATACATTAAAAAATGTGCTCCTGTTGTTCAGATGATACGTTTTGAAATTTCCGCCTTGATGAGGCTGTTCACTTTGTACCGCCCAACTCTAAACTTATTCTCCTAGGATCCATTTGAAACGCCTCTACAGCGGTTGTTTTCATAGGATTTATCGAAGTAGATTTTACGGCTGTTGCTTAGTCAGGCTCATAAGGGCGCAGCCCTAATGAGAACCAAACAGGAGGCAAACAAATCCAATCCCCATGTGCTTTCACCACTCAAAACACATAGTAATGCGCAGAGTTGGATGACCCACGAGCCAGCAGACTACGTCCAGACCGTTTGGCAATCATCGTACTTGCCCGTTGGGGCGGTTTCTACAATTATCCTAAACTACTGGTACTAGGTGTAAGTAGGATGTTTTTTTAGCGATATGTTCAGAGGCTTGGTCCACCATGTCTGGACATCTAACAATGATGTTCCTCAAGGTCTATCAGAAAAATGACCTATTTTGTTGTGGGGAGATTCATTATGGATTACTATATTAAAACTTGAATGATGTAATGCTCAATTATAAAATTTCCCAGCTTCATTCTCATCACTCATCATCATGAACAGCTCTGACTCTCAGACCCATTGTATCGTTGCTACGTCGATACTTTTTCGCGCCCTCCGAAATATTTCATCTGTAGCACTCTTTCAGTGCCCAACTACCATGCCACCGGAAGGAAGAATGAGGTCTGCCAGGTTGCCCAAGCCTAGACATGGGAAGTGGAGGTGCAGAGGTCGGGTTCGAAACACGGACCTTCCAGTCAGCAAATTCGCGCTCATATCACTCAGCCATCTTTCTCCTACCACAGTTCCTCTTTGCGCCAATCCCACAGACTTTTTTGAGTCTACCCGTAAGTTGATGTAAGCTAGTGTGATTTTTTAAGCACTTGTTGATCACCTGAGCTAACAAGTAGTGTAGGCAACGCAAAACAGGTAGAGCGGTTGACTGTGCCTTTAATAGAACTCTCGCATTTGTGTTACTGACAAGGGTATATGAATGATTCCCCGCCTGCTTTAAAAAACTCTGGAAATATCCGGCATACCATCCACGAATTTACCACCAGCGCTGCTTTCGCTTTGAGTGAATGCACTGTGGTGACATCGCTTTGGCCTTGTGGAACAGCTTCTCATATTGAACGGATTAGACGTGAAACATCGTGCCAAATTCTCTGTTCAGAACAGTATTGTTGTTTTTTTCCAAAGTTCAGGGTCATTCCTACGATCCTACTCTGTATTTTGTGGTATTTTAACTCACCGTAACCCGACGAGCGACTGAGCAGTGTGGAAAAATGATAAGATCTCTTCAGATTTTGTTATTTGAATATCCAGAAGAAGTTGCTCACACTTGTTTCTTGATTCAGACCTCATTCAGTGCTCAAGAAGCTCTTTCGGAAGAAAGGGATCATCAAAATAATGAATTTCTTTGCCGAATTTTATACTCCGTCTATTCTCCAATTCATGCTTAACTTCCATGAGACTGCTTCTTGGAGAAGGGAGTTCTTAGGCGAATGAACTTGAAGGGATCCTCGGTACTCTATTCATCCGTCCAAAGATGGACGAACTCGGTGCCATCTTTGTCAGCCTAACCTTTTCGCACTATCATCAACATCTAACTATCGCTGATACAACATAACGCATATGCAATTTTGGTTGTCTGTCTTGTGACCCCTGGTTCTGACAGCCCATTGGACAATACTTCCTAGAGTTTTGTTACACTTACCCGCCTTTAACTTTTCGACATTTCACGGTAGTGTCGTTTTCAAATTCTTTCATCTATTGAAGAGTCGTTCATGTTCCACTAATCGTCGCTCATCATTGTGGTAGGGATAACATCTTTGAAGCCTCTGCCAAACAACAATGACATAGTCATCAGATCAATGGAAACTCCAAACAGTCGACTACTGGTTTCGTACTTCCTGCGGGGGGACGTCAAGTAGGCCCCTCAAGCTTTTCCATCAAATCCTTCAGTAAGTCCACATGATTACTGGGTCTTTTGGGATTATACTTTGTGTGAGCTGCACGTAGACGCAACAAAAGCGCAGGTACCCACAAGTGTAACAAACATCTAGTTGAACTGCAGTTGTTATCATTCTTGGACGGATGCAGTTAAGTTCTTGTAAGCTCTCCTGTGGGACTTCTAGCAAGTATGGCTGGATACAGCTTCAAGCAGTTTTCCCAGTTCTATCAGTCTTTCCTCGCTCAGCGCCGCAATCTCTTCACCACAGCCTTTGAAAGCTTCTGTCTTTTAAACCATACACCACTCTGTCTCACTAGTAAGATTCTAACGTTCCAGGTCCTAAGTTCATTTTGTCAAGAGATTTCCTCCATAAATAAGATGCCTTTGTAATTAATCGCGGTGTTCAAGACTGGATTTCTCGACTGCAGATCTGGATATCCCAAAGACAGTCCACATAGAGCCTAGCCTGGCTGACAGCACAGCGGGTGATACAGTTTCCTCAAGGGGGCTTGTCGGAAGTCAGCGGCTGGAGCTGGCTCACTCCGGGAACCCTAGGAGTAAGGCACGATTGCTCAGTCCTAAAGCTCGGTTACATTCTGGACCACAAGGGTTCTTGGCTTTTCGAAGTACGTAGCTCTAACGAAGTTTAGATCAACCGTTGGACGGCCGGAGTGTACGGTTTTTAGGGCCCACGTTTCATAATTTGTCCACCCTCGGACTCAGCGGACAGTAGAACTTTACCCACGGGCCGCCTCGAATTATGATTACACGTTAGATGAGGGCTGTCTTCATCATCTTCATCTGTTCACTCGCCAGTGATTTTTCTGACAAGAAAAAATCAGAAAGAAACAAGCATATCAGTTAGTATGGCCTATTTCACCCAATTCCAACTTTTGTCACATGACACTAGAAATTCACTCTGTCTCAGTTATTAATGCAATCCCTCTTCAGCTAACTGTTTGAAACGTTTCTCAACCCACTCAGTGTTTGTTACATAGCGGAGGTCGAATGGGAACATAGGGTTGACGGAGACTCGGAGAGTGCGCCTAACTGAGGAGCCCCAAAAAGGGTGAAATCGGTGGTGGCCTGTCGGAGAAGTTTCAGTAACCTTGCGAGTAGTGCATTAGGTCAATAAAAAGTTTACGTTACGATCGATACAGAGTGATAACTTAAAATGCTAGTGTGGTTATTTATTCAGACGGACCAGGCTGTTTGTTCGATGAAGTTGCACAGTGGTTCGCCAGTTGTCAACGTCGCAGACGTTCTTACCGGTGGCCCTTCATGAGTGCTTACCAGACGACTGCCCGACCCGGTGTCCCTGGGAAACCGATCAAAAAGAAGCTTCGGTTCACTCCGGAACGATATTCCGAATCCTGCCCCGACTGCTCGTATTCGCAAGGCTGTGATCGGCTCCTGATTACCGGGTTAGTAGCTCGTGTCACGCGGCCGATGTTAGTTTGCGCTGTTCATCTGCATTGATGACGAAAACAGATGGAACCCTGACCAGATGACCTTGACATGCTTTGACCTTCAACTGCATACTGTATACTACTGAGATGTTTTTCATAAGAACAGAAAGCAGCTGACAGTGTATCGAGTGAGACTTACTCAGAGGAATGAACAAACTCTCATTTGCAAACTAATTTGGTTTTTTGAGAACCTCAACCGGAACCCAGCTGGATCTCTCGTTTGTGATGTTTCCAGGCAGCTGAATGTGCTGCACCAGGTCGCCTCATGTTTCATTTGGTACGATATTCGAGATATCGCGATACATGTATATTTCTAATGCAGTACTCATAAGGTTGCTGAAAATTCGTCGACAGCCCACGAACTTCCAGTACTTATAATCTGGAACTGTGTACAGTAGACGTGAGAAGTGACTTTGAAAAACACGAACCATGACGAAACGATCGGCTTCTCTAGAGGAATACACTCATTTTCAAACAAATTCGGTTTTGCGCCAGACCCATCTGCAATCCGGCTGAATTTCGGGTTCATGATGTTTCTAAGCAACTGAATGTGCTGAACCAGGTCGCCTCACGCTTCATTTGGTATGGTATTCGTGATATCGCGATACATGTATGAACGTAATACACTACTCAACCTTATGAGTAGTATATTACGTCTATTGGCTTCTTTCTTTCCTAATGGGAAACCGACTCAGAACACAACGAGACCCAGCAAGTTCTGAACATCAAATGAAAGTTAACTTTCACGTTGTTTTTACATGTTTTCTGACACTTTCGGAATTATATGTGGCGCCAATTATGTGTCCCCAAGTTGTATATGAACATTTCATCCATTCGGTAACGCCATCGGCTGATAGGTGGAAGGATTCGGTTGGTCCGCATATCACGTAGCTTGATATCCCAGTGTACGTCACCTATCCCACTCAGGTTTAATTCCACTCGCGACGAACTGACGATGTCTCCTCGATTGCAATCGCATTATCCGGCTCTGTGAAGACCATCTACGCTACCTCAGCCACCAACATTCTCCCTAATGGAAAAGCGAAGCCCCAGTAAATCGACTCATGTGACTTGTCTGAGGTTCATCTCATACAGCTTACTTCCGGATGGAAGTTTTCTTCTGTGTTTCTCTCCCACCCGGTTTGTCTTCGTTTCGGTAGACTGAACAAGAGATTCTGGACGAATTAGCGAAAAGTCAAGCTGAAGTCGATAACTCGCGGTTATACCTCACTGTCACTGTAATGGTAGATACCACTGATGTGGTATGCAAGTAGTATGTTTTTCTCGTAACTCCACCCCTGTTCTTATGGAATGTGGGGTTTATCAGGGAACTTGTGGAACTACTTTGCAGCGTTCGTTTACAACTGCGTGATAGTCAATGAATATCTACGAAAGTTCAACAAGAAGCGTGAGGATGTTCGGTTTTTGAAAACAAGGTGCATTTGAGACGTCTGCTTTCCTGTCCAGTAGTTGGCGCTTGTTAATAAACGACTTCGCGGCCAAGGGTTTTCCTTCTTGCACTATTAGCACTGGTCTGTCATCGTATGGGTAGAGTATTCTGGAAGAATTAGCGAAAAGTCGAGCTGTGGTCGATACATCACCGTCGAACCGTTCACAACCAAATGTTACCCCCACAAAGCGCAGAATCGATACCTAGAAAGTGTTGCCACTCATACAGAACCCAACACAGGGGGGGGGACACCGGGGGTGACGTGGAGTGACCAAAGGAGGCAAATTAAATGGGAGTATTGGATGTGAGTGAACAGCTTTCAGGTCACTATATTCAATAGGGCTGATGGCAGCCCGAGGCGATTATTCTCTTTGGTTCACTTGTTCACCGGTGAGGAGTCAGTTTAAGAAAACCCGTCTGGGAGACCTCATGCCTGTAGGAATAACTAATGCAAACTCCTTCGCAAAAGAAGCTGAACCTCTGATGCCTAGTAACACGCCACGCTCTCATTGACAGCAGATCCACTCAGGTGCCTCTTAACGTCAACTGAACAACCTACGCACCTGGTGTACAGGGCTGTCTATAAGACTCAAAACTCAACTGTTCTGTGCCTACGATTCAGCGAAACACTGCGTAAGATATCTCGGAACAGATCGTGTATTTCGCAATTGCATTCATTGCATTACGTCAGCGTACGAACTAAAGTCCAGTTAGGGTGATCAGCGAACGAGGATCGGAAAAAGAACGGATTGACTTTTGCGTGGGGTCCAAAGAAGCTTTTTGAAAAAAAACTGACTCTACATAACGATAAATATTGAAATTGAGCTGATGCGGTGGACTTTTACCCTATTCAACACTGATCTGGTGACAGGTTTGAAAATCAATCATTGTAAGGCCAAAAGTACATGAGTGAAACAAACTGCGACATTCTTGTGCTCAATTGGTGGTGATCTACCCAACTGTAGCTTGTGTGCACTTATCTATTCGCCACCAAGTCGATTGTAAGGTGTACGATGATAGCCTTCACTGAAGAGCGACTTATCAGGATAGTGATGAATTAGCCGGACGTCTGAGTTGTTTCTTACTGAATGTTCGGAGCACAAAAATGCTTTGGAACTGTCGCGTTGCATGCTCAAAATATGCCTTTCCGTGAAGTCGGTGACACTTGTTCTAGAGGGATGGCGTTCGAAGCAACGGATAGGTGAATCGTGTGATTCTCACTGGATCATTCTACACGTACCCAGAATTTCACGGTGTATGGCAATAAAGCTTTCTTTAAAACGGATACTTGTCAGTTAAAAGTAGTTGAGTCACTTCCGTGTGTTGCCTTCACTGACGAGTCTTCGTGTATTGGTTGATTTTCGTTAGACATGGTGTGGTATGGCCCTTTCTCACTGCTGACAGGCACCATGCACCACAGCCATCTTGCCAATGTAGGTAAATTTAGTCTCGTCATAGTTTCCATCGAAAGCATTACCATACCGGCACCTTCATCGAATTTGTCTACTCCGGGAGGCAAAGAATGTTCCCCGGGAATTTCGAAGTCCTGGATACGTCAGTTCTTGCCAAAAGTAAGTTAACGGTAGGCCGTCAACAGCTAGGGATCCTTTTGATCCTCCCGAGCTGAGTAGTTAATCGTTAAAGCCATCTGTTCGGAAAATGCATCATCAAAGCTTCCAACGACCAAACTGCTAGGTGAAGTCCCCTGCTTCGAATTCTTCCTGAGAGTTGTTCGACTTTGCGGCACTGTAAATCGATGAACGGCAGAGGAAGGTTCATCCCCAGTGCATATTTTGCTTACTTTTAAGGCAATTGCAGAGAAGCTTCCAACCAAACAAGACTGATCACGTGGCAGCGATGATTTTCGAGAGAATTCCAGAAACGAAAGTTAGCCAATCCCTAGCATTTACACCCGGATGGTTGGACTGTTCCCGTATACTGATTGGTGCTTCCTGGCTCTCATGATCATCCATTAGCTGTGCACGGACATGTCACTAGCTTTAAGAATGCCAAACCAAACTCAAGTAGAACATAAAGCTGACGGAAACTCGGGGACTGCGCCTATCTGATGAGCCCCAACAAGGGCGAAACCGGTCGTGGGCTGTTTTCAGCAACCTTGTGAGTAGTTTCCTTTATGAAAACAAACTCATTTATGTTTGTCTTCTGACTTGGGGGATTCAGTTCAAATCGAACCAGTTAAGTTCAGTTCTGTGAGTCTATTTGGGCAAAACACCTAAGCCACTCTCAGTTCTTATGTGAGTTTGATGCTGGACACCATCACAACTCTACCGGCTTTACCAGAGAACAGAAATGGTAATTAAATCGTCTGTCTAACACAAACTAGCAAAGTAAAGCCTATTCGAAGGGTAGAAAGCTCCCAGGTGGCCACGAGTAAATCCACGACTCGATTTGATCACCTTACCAAGCAGTTTGCGACAAAGGGCTGGTGAATAGCGTCGGGGCCTGAACTCAACGTAATCAGAGATACAGACAAAGTGCAAGGAGAGCAAATATAGTTTTTTTCCTATGCAAGCAATGTCTTGCTAAATGCAATCATCGTATCTAGCTTTTAGCCGTTGGGCGTCATGAATCCAGCCTATTCCCTCCTGAATAAAGCTGTTCCTGGGCCACTGCATGAAGATGGCTTAGCTGGACAGTCACTGCTGTCAGTACTGTTATACTGGTTTTCTCACCCAGTTCATCGCCACAAATGTCCACTTCTATCTCGTCGTCCACGTCCTTGGGCACATGATTCAGACCGACCATGTCTGATGCCTAAACCCGGAATCGAGCGCTGCGGTGTCTTGTCTTGTCTTGTCTGGCTCGCAGCCGCGACACGGTATTGATTTGTGTAACCTCGTTAATGGACATTTGGCTGTTAGCTCTGATGCCTCCGGAATCGAGCGCTGCGGTGTCTTGTCTTGTCTTGTCTGGCTCGCAGCCGCGACACGGTATTGATTTGTGTAACCTCGTTCGTTGACATTTGGCTGTTAGCCCCGTAATACCCTCCCCCACAAGTGAAGTAACACGGATTGACAACGGCATTCACTGAGCAGTCAGAGAGGCAGGTTGCTAGTCCCAATGCTCTCTCAACTGATGACGCACACCTGAATCTGTTGCCGGTAGCCCACAATTCAAATGAGTTGTAAAAAAATGAATGCGATCACTCTCTTGTAGCACACACAAAAGAGTCAGTTCTGAAAGGGAGAAAATTCGCTAGAAGGAGTAAATTTTTGTGATTGCCAGTCTCTTTTCTGAGTCCTGGAATTCGGTTGCAATCAGTCTTCACCAATCAAAGAGAGACCATGCAGTGTGAGATGCATCATCAACAAAGTTTCGCTCGCTACAGGGATCGAATGAGTTGAGATCTCGGCAAAATGTTGGTAAAGTTTGGGAGCCTGCTCGTGTGTAGAATCCGGAATACTGAGGAAAAATCACCATAAGGATACATTTTGGTGGCGTCATTAATATCGTTAAAAACAACGAGATTTTCAGCCTTGTGAGGTCAACAGCAGTTGACCGCTCTGTATGCTTCACATCACCATCAAACAAGCCCCGGGATGACCAATTCGGATCGCCCGAGCCTCTCAGCTAAGACTGCAACGTTTGTGAGCACCGCGCAGTAAGTAGAACAGGTCACTTTCTTTATCGGCATGCATCATAAACAAGATATCAGAGCCTCCGTTGTATACTTAGCTGGACTAACGAACGCGTCGATTTTTTGGTTCACCAACCGATTATCATCTCTTATCGTGGGATCTGCTTTCCTCAATCCGCTAAGGCTCTAATTGGACTGGGAC
>NW_008751796.1:19273-56294 GCF_000715545.1 Opisthorchis viverrini
TTTAGTACCCTTTCGGTGCCTAACTGCCATGCCACCCATAGGAGGCACGAGGGCTGGGATACTGCCGAAGCCTAGACAGGGGAAGTCGAGAGGCACAGGTCGGGTTCGAATCACGAACCTTCCGGTCAGTAAATTCGCAATCTACCCACTGAGCCATCTCGCCCCCATGTGAGCGTTTCAGACGAGTCGTTTCAGTGATCACTCCAGGAATGTTTATTTTTCGAACTACCACCTAGTTTTTGATGGAACCAGCTTGAGTGTGTATGTGAGGGACTTGTGGAATTTGTGCGCATATTACGTTTGTATGAACGGCTAACCGGAAGCATGTAGGACGTCGGACACGTTGCCAAGTGCACCGTGCTTGAGAAATCGCGGAGGTTGTGTACTGCCTTTATTTTTTTCTTGAATTTGGTTGTTTAAGTTTCGTAACAACTATCCAACATCCGGTTTAATCACTTATCAACTTACATGACCATCAATCCGATTGAGTGATTGATTAGGCATTCTATTTCATCGAATCAAATGGTTGGTTTACGAACACCCACAGGGTCCAACTCAGACGGTTGTCCATATGGTAAGGATGTGTGCAGCACAGCTCATCACAACCGAGCTGTTCGTTTCGGAAAAACAGGCTGAAAACGCCGTGAAAATTTCCATGTAGTGGAAAGTCTCTCCCAAGCCTATCAAACTGTTTCAACAACTGGGACAAGGAACGAAATTTGAGGGGTAAAATCCAGAGTTCAGTATCTAGTAAGATGTAGTATACCTGGAATTTTTAATGAGTCCATCTGAGTTCCCCACATCAAGTGGTGTCCGACAGAGCTGTCCTCTTTCACCTTTCCTCTTCAACTTCGTCATTGATACGATCATGGAAGACTCACTACCAGCCTCTAATGCCTGTGGGGTCGAAGTGCTCCCTGGGCCTCCGCTCACAGATATCGAGTACGCAGACGACATAGCTCTTCTAGGATCTGACCCGTTGTAATGCAAACAATATTTAAATAATATAAATAATTCTGCCTCGCGGTTTGGTATGCGCTTCACACCTGCAAAGTGTAAAGTGCTACTGCAAGACTGGGTGGGCTCGAACCCTAGCCTCATGCTTGCGGATGAACCGATTGAGGTAGTAAACAAATTTGTTTACCTGGGCAGCTGTATCAGTCCAGGTGGTCTCGCGAAAGATGATATTTCCATCCGGATTAGGAAGGCCAGAGCAGCTTTTGCGAACCTACGTCACCTGTGGCGTAGGCGTGACATCAGCTTCTCTGTCAAGGGTCGAGTTTACAATGCTGCGGTGCGCTCCATATTACTATATGGATCAGAAACCTGGCCGCTGCGCGCCGAGGACGTCAAAAGACTTTCAGTGTTTGACCATCGATGTCTTCGGAGCATTGCCCGAATCTGGTGGGAACACCGGATCAGCAATTCTGAAGTACGTCGAATGGTATTCGGGAGAAATAACTCACCCTCGATAGACGAACTGATCACACTGCATAGGTTGCGCTGGCTTGACCACATGCTGCATAGGCCAGTCGACCGACTTCCTCGAAGGGCTCTTTTTGCACAACCACGTGGAGGGTGGAAGAAAGCCAGAGGCCGTCAAGCAATGACTTGGCAGCGAAGTATAAAAGCCATTACCAACAAACTCAGCTGCGCTGGTCACTGCCGTCTTCCTGGATGGGGACCCCGAGACGGGCCACATCAATGGCTAGAGACATTGTCAGACAAGGCCCAGTCGCGCCTTCAATGGCGCTCGTGCATCCAAGCTATTGCCTTCAATGCATAGCTCCTTTTCCAATCCCCGCACTTGACAGCCCACTGACAATGCTGGATTTATGCACCAAATCTACCGCCTGCAATGCGCCCCGAATCATCGGTGAATGAAACTGCGGCATCTACAACCACTGTACGACGAGTACGGGGTTATTATAGCTGACAATGATAATGATGATGAATGAATTCATTTGATGGTGTTCCGTTCGACGGATAAGTTATACACACTTCATAGGTTACGCTCGTTAGGAAATGCACTTCGCACGCCAGAGAACCTTCTGCCTCGCGGGGCCCTTTTTGCCTAGTCCTGTGCTGGGTGGACGGTGTCGAGAGGTGAACCTGGCAGCGAAGTATGTAAACATCAACGAGTAGACTCAGTCGGGTCAACAAATGCCGTCTCTCTGACTGGGGACTCCGGGAATCAGCTTATCAGTGGTTAACGACACATGGATCGATTACGCAGTAAATGGCGTTCGAGCATCGAAACCACTCGCCCTGAATGCGTAGCTGTCAAGTTTCCTAAACCAACTGTTCACACAATCGCCTCCCCCCACGCTAGCTCATTTTCTGGTGACCGCAACGGTAGCAATTGGTACCAATGTACCCTTTCCACATGTTTTATAAGTGATAAAATGAAATGTTCGCATCTGTTGCGTTCCGTAAGTGGAAAACTCCACTTCAGCAACTTGGTAAAAAGGCTCGAAAGTGAGGTCTTCAGTCGTCCCATTCTGTTGTCACGAAAAATCACCCTTGATGATGACAATATGTTCAAATTCCAGTATATTATTAGATCAGAACCACTCACCTTGAGAAATCTGGGTCATCCATGTGAATGCTAACTAATAATAGCGGAGGTATTTCGATGTGCTGTATAGCACCTATCCCACCCACCTAAAGAAGAGGGGGGCTAGTGACTCCCCCGGGAGTCTCAGACTCCAAAAATAGTGGTTTGAGCACTTAACCGTTCGGAATCAAGCGGCTGATCAGCAGTGTGATTGACACACACTTACACAGGATATAGAGTCATTCATACATCAATCACAGGGTCCATATCGCATACGTCGGTGCGTTACAATCATGACTGAAATGTTCTCGTTCCTGAGTAGTAATCACAAACAGACTTTGATGCAGGTACAAACAAAGTATTAGTCCACTTGAGCCTATTACAGGCTAATACGTATTCTCATCATAATTGGTTGATGGAGATCGATTTCGTAGCTAAGGTCTCTGCGTCGGTTTTCGGGCGAACTAACGGGGTATCTTAAACTCTGTATGGCTATTTCAAACGGGGCACCTATATGAAGACCCCCTCAGTTCGCATCCGGGTGCCCGGCAGATGTCCCGAGGTTTCCCGCCGTTGAAACGCCTGAACATTGTGAACACCGTCTAGCTGACTAAAGCACTCAGGCAATGACGAATTGAAAGAGAATAGTGTGATAAAAAGTGCAAACTTGCAAGTTGCACAGCATGTGGACGCAAGATAGGCAGATCCTTCAGGCTTTGGTTGTTTCAAATGATCAAGGGCGAGATGGCTCAGTGATTAGGGAAAGAACTGACTGACAGGCAGGTGCATAGTTCGAACCCAGCCCCGGTATCTCGACTGCTCCCGTCTAAGCTTGGTCAACCAAGTTAACCAGATTCAGCTTGGATTCAGTNGGAAAGAACTGACGGACAGGTAGGTACATAGTTCGAACCCAGCCCCGGTATCTCGACTGGTTCTGTCTAGGCTTGGTCAACCAAGTCAACCAGATTCAGCTTGGATTCAGTTGAGTCTCCTGTCAAGACCTCATTCGTTGGGCTAAAGTAGGACATAAAGTTCGTTAAAACTTGGGGGCTGTCTCTCTGTTAACCGGGCGTGGATCGTCGAAGGGTTTCTAGCGAACAAATCAGTAGTTTTCGGTCACGAAGCCTTCGTTTGTTGGTCGAAGCAATCGAATACTGAACTCATGTTACTAACACCCATTCAAACAAGTATCTTTCCGTCAAAATTACAGTGCCCCCCCCCCCCCGTGGTCACTGCAGTGAGCACTTTACAATCCTAGTGTTACGCAAATCGATATTAGCAGCCACAGAATGAAATTAATATGACTTTTCAAATCCAAGCCCCCACCACCCACCCACCGGCACCCCAGGGGATATGAATATCAATAAACATGTGGATTGTGAAAGACAGCCCAGGTGCGAGTCAGTCACCATGCTGAACGGTCAAACTACAAGAAATGGCCGAGTTGCGTATTATTGGGGATTCCCAATTTGGGTAAAACAGCTGTACAGTGTTTCCTGAGCATGGAGTGGCTCCAATTACGGGATGAAGTCTCAGTTGAACGCTTCCAAACCGGTTCATACTGCAAGCAAACAGAATACTAGCGGAATACACTCCTATGCAAATAAAGTTGGATCTGGACCCCAGCTGAATTCCTCGTTAGTGATGACTCAGCCGGCTTCCATGTGCGTCTCTCGCAAAACCAAATTTGCTTGAAAACGAGTGCATTTCGTTAACTTCGTGCAATTTACTTCGAGTAAAACATAAGGATGACGGAAACTCGGGGAATCCGTCTACCTGATGAGCCCCAAGAAGGGCGGAACCGGTCGTGAGCTGTCGAAGAATTATCAGCAACCTTATGAGTAGTGCATTACGAATAAACAGAATACTACTCCAGGGTGGTGGAGTAGACGAAACGTCTGGGGATTCCACCGGATGTCTTGTCATTTACACAGCAGATGGTGTACACATGTCTAACCATAACCACATACAGCTGATTATGCCAAAGAGTTTTGTGCACATTAGTACATTACGAAAGCCTATTAAGGCCTCTGAAACCTCGGGGGCCGAAATGCCCTCGGTACGTTCCCTTACAGACACTGAGTATGCAGACGATATTGCTCTCCTTGGGTCAGGTCCTTCCCAAATGCAAACGATTTTAAATGCCTCATGGTTTGGCATGCGCTTCACACCTGCCAAGTGTAAAGTGCTGCTACTGGGTGGGATCAAACCCACAAACTCATGCTTGTAGGTGAGCCAATCGACGTGGTAGATAAATTTGTTAACCTGGGCAGCTGTATAAGTCCTAGTGGACTGGCTAGAGATAAGATTGTCTCTCGAATCGGAAAGGTCAGGACAGCTTTTGCCAACCTCCGACACATATGGCGCCGACGTGACATGAGTTTGTCTGTCAAGGGTGGTACGATTCATACTGCTTTATGCATCAGAGACGTGGCCTCCACGCGCAGAGGACATACGGACGCCGTCAGTGTTTGATCATCGGTGTCTCCGAAGCATTGGTCGGGTCTGAAGGGAACATCCCATCAATAATGCTGGGGTATGCCAGATGGTTTTAGGAAGAAGGAACTCTCTCGCGACAGATGAATTACTCACGCTTCCCAGGTTACGCTGGTTGGGTCGTGTACTCCGCATGCCACAAGATCGTCTGCCTCGCAGACCTATTTTCGCTCAGCCCTGGGCTGAGTGGAAACGACCGAGAGGTGGACCATGTATGACCTGACACTAACCAGTAAACTTAGTCGGGTGGGCAACTGCCGTCCCCTGGATGGGGACCTCGGGACGCAAATCACCAGTTGGCAGAAATGGCCCAATCGCACAGTCAGTGGTGCTCGTGCATCAAAGCCATCGCCCTCAATGCGTAGCTACCAAAGTTCCAAACAAACTGAACAGGCCTTCGCCTCCCAAGGCTTGGTTTTCTTATTCCACTTCCCGTTTTCCGGTCATCGAAACTGTAGCAGCTGCAACCACCAATGTGCCTATGGTAGACTGTTTAGGGCTTGAATTAACGCTCGAATTAAAAGTACCATTACTGAGGTAATCAATGAGTTTTCATCTCATTCAATGCTGAACTAGTTAGATTTAGACAGGATGAAAGTAATGGGTCGGTATCTTTATTGTCCATAGTATGATTTGTCGCCTATTCTGATAGTCCGGAAGCCGATCGTCCGCGGGGGATACCCATCAGAAGTAGCCCGGGCCATTCCGCACTAAACTGTTCATCGAAACCGTTATTGATAAGCCACTTCTCCTCCATTTCTTAACCTAACGGCGACTTCTCCAAACGACATAAACTAGTTGGAAATAGTGACGATCAGAGAATGGCTAAAAGGATACAGCTTTTTCTGAGACAAAACAGATCGTGGATGCAAGTAGCAGCATCTTTCGGTGGTTTGGCAACACTTCACGTTGAAAGCGGTCCCACCTACGTTCTTCCTGACGCCTTAGAACGGGATTAAACTCGTTTTCTTTAGGTGAAGAGGCAAAGACACAAACGGTTGGACGTATAAACGGTTTCGAACGGTTTCGCCCTTCTTGGGGCTCATCAGGTAGGCGCGCAGTCCCCGAATTTTCGTCAATCTTATGTTTTACGTGAACCCTGTTTTTCCAAACGTCCATTGCTGTCGCTCATTCGTTGGTAATGGTACTTTTATAGGTGCTTGAATCGGCCAGGCATGTTCTTGGTGGACAACGGATGCAAAAGTGTTGCTCATGCCGTCCCTCTAGTGGGCTTCACAGGGTCTTCTCATGAAGCCGAAGAGGTATCTAACACGTTACCATCCAGCGTAATTCGCTCTTCTCTCAGCCCTCTAACTGAGCCTAGTCCACGAGTTCACAGTAGCTCTATGTTCTGCTTAAGTGCGTAAGTGACGCAGCAACCCAAGTTTGGTGTTTTATGTCAAAAGAATATACTGCAATATCTTGAATATCGTGGTTAAGGCGCAAACCTACTAACCAGAAGGCCCGTAGTTCGAACCCAACCAGGGCATCTTGACTGATCCTGTGCCTGGGGAAACCTCATGCTTCCGTTAGGTGGCATGCCAGCTGGGCACTGAAAGGGTGTTACAGTTGAACGATTAGTTTTTATTTCTTTAATTGTCAACCTAACGTATTCCGCCACTGACTACTTGCTTTGAACAAGTTCTCCGAAGTTCCTGGGGACTCTAGGTCTCACTGTCCACTCGTGTAACTATGTGAATCTGAAGACAGCTCACGTTGAAGGCTTACGTCATTTGGTGTGCGGCATCCTCTTTGCTACTTTTTTTGGAACAACATGGATTAACAAAAAGGAGAATCACGAATTTGCATCGCAGTCCAACTTCTTGTTTGAGGCATCAAATGCGTTCGTCGACACACGGCGTCCTTCAACTACTGAGTGAACACATGCTGAAGAATCAATATGCAAAGTGAAAAAAATTGTTTATGGTTTGGGCACCCATTCCGATCCCTGTCGAACATCATGTGCACTGGATCACATAAATGAGTTCCGTTTTTTTCTTAACTCTGATGTTCATCCGGGTGAAAGAATGACAGAGCACTATATCGACTACTAGTCAACGGTTGAGGTACAAGTCGGTTAGGACAAAAAACCACTTGCCACTTCGGTCCGCTGACGGAATAACCAATCGGTGCGTTCCGCCGACCAAACTACACACGCCCGTTCGATGCGAAAGCACCGCCGCCAGTCACGTTAATTGTGGAAAAAAGAAATCTCAAAGATTTTCCCTCTCGTGAGTCCTGCTCAAGATTTACTGCCCAGAGGACCTGTATCGCCATGGATTAGACCGACTTCGAAGATGAGAAGTGGATGAATTGGATGGAAGTCAAACCATGCTTCTTTCGTTTTCAAAACCACACGATTTACAAAACCACTTAAAAATGCTGGTCACTAAACAAATAAATTCCATCGAAAGGACGTTACCTCCTCTGTTGTAAAGCTTCATGAGCGGCGCACCTGGAGACCTGGCACGCTGAGCGATTCTCCGCATACCACCTTTTGAAATCTATCCGACTTTTCGGAAATTCGAGTAACCGGAAAATTTATTGTTCGAGATCTTGAAATCGCAAACGCTCTCTGGCATTCACCCCCACAACCTCAGTATGTACCGGTCTGACACCAACCGAATACCAACGTCCATGGCGTTGAATCCCAATGCTTTAGCTTCTGCGTTTTTTCCCACAGTCAGGGTGAAGCGGGACACTACTCGAGCGTTGCTCGATGGGCCTGAATCAAGCCTCAGAGGCGCCTGCTCCTATTCCCTTACTGCGGGAACAGACAGTGTGGTGTATTTGCACACCGAATGCAGCGATCGATCTCCATGACGTTCTTATCCGGATGCCCAATAAGCTTGGATTCGGCCACCTTGCTATGCGTTGGCTTCAGTGAGCCACTCATATCCATGCCCAGCTAATCACGTGATCACGCACAGAAAAATATCGGGTGGGGTAAGCATGAGTCATTTCGCATCAAACGCACGTGCGTGCCTTCGTCGGCAGAACGAACCGACAACCGAGAGAAACGCCCGGATTTGCTGACGCCCACCGTGTACCGGGTGGGGTGTGCACACTAGCTGACTTGTGGAAATTCCAGTATTATGGTGGCACATTCGTGCCGCTCTCGTTTGAACAATCATCCCCCCGTCCTCGCACAATCATCTAGATGAGCTCACGATATAGAGGGAAAGCACCGGACCCTTATTAGAGCTTGGATGTGCATCTGACAAGCGGGGTTAGCATGCTGTCACTACTACACCAGCCTGAATCATCACGTCAGTACAGGCAAGCGTGCTCACGCCTGAATGATGGAAAATTGGCCCCTAGTGCCCCGTTGAACAGACTGGAATGCTCGGGAAAAATACTAGTCCGGAACCGGATCGGAAGTATGTATTTACGTATGAGCTCTAGATGGCTCGGTGGGTAAAGCGCGAACTTCCTGGTCGGAAGGTCCGTGGTTCGAACCCAACCTATGCACCTCGACTGTTCCTGTCAAGCAAGGCACCGGAAGGGTGTCAGCTAAAAGATCACTATCATTGTTATGATTACCACTCAAGTGGGATCGACTTACGAAAGAAGAACCCATGACACGACTGGTATGGATGAGCTGATATACCTAACTGAAGGAGAACAAAACGCAAGTCGGTCGTGTGTGGGTGCTCGGTTTTTAACTTACAATCCAAAAAATCCAGACGATACCAGACGACCTTACAAGAATGTGTTCTCAGGTCGACTGCTCGTCTGCTTAGCTCCGAGTCCGATCTAAGTCTGCAGTTTGGACGACCGACCTGTTGTCATGGCAACCCTCGACTTAGTTGTCGCACAAACCTGAGTTGCGTTGCTGTAAGAGAAACACAATTTTCACTTGTGAAGGATTTGATCCTCATCTCGGCTTCTGGTCCCTTTGTTACTGCACTATCGCAGTGATGAATTTGTCCCACCAACGGCCCGAGTAGACCCGTGTGGCAAGTGCGGACAACTACTTTCACGGTGTATACATTCAGTTTTTCTGTGTCACGTGGGTCAGATCCTTGAAAATAACCCAGAATGCCTGGAGCTTATTTGAAACTTCAGACGCCGCCAGATCGCAATAGGAAATCTGCCAGGCATCCGGGCCGGCTACCGATTGGATGCCCAAGCAATCAATCAATTCAGCAACGATCGACGATGATGAGTGTTCAGGCATATCATACAATCACGGGTGACGATGATGAGGGTTCAACCATGTCATAGAAGCAACGGTTGACGATGATGATTGTTCACCTAACGCTAATCAGACAGCCTGGGTTCAAGGCCAAAAAGTGTGCTTTAAATACCGTGATACCTCTTGTAACCTTTGCACTCACTTGTTCGCAATAAAGCTGTTCTGTTCCTTGTTAGGGAATCGAAAGCGACTTGAACGCAGTCGAGAGAGTCAGTATTGGCAAACCCACCGAGAAATGGACCTTTGAGTATGATACAGTGCGTAGTTAACTACATATAACGAAATATCCTGGATCTTGTGAATGCACTATGGACCAGAATAAAGGAAAATGTCTGGATATTCTTTAGGTCAAGATGGACGCCTAGAAAATTCATGGCGGTAACTTTCAAGACCACGAAAGAGCTGATGTAGTGTAATAGTTTGGCGGAAAACTTCAATTGCAGCCAATTGGTAAACAGTTTGTTGGTGAGTTGCACCTTGTTGCAAGGCATCGACAGTTTTCCAAGTGCGTTTTTTAACGCGAATCTGAAAGCAGTTCCTGTTGAAGACTTGCTTCAAACAGGCACAGAGTGGGCAAGCAACACGAATTGCATTCTTGGGCTTTTCACGCTATTATTCAGGCGTGAGCGAACCCCATTCGCCCAGACGACCAATGATGTGCAGGTGAAAAGGACGGCCCTACCGTGTGAATCGAATGTAATGGAGGAACCGGTCTCCATCCCTGCTGTACGTCTGGGATCGAGAGCACGTTAAAATCAGTTGAATTATTAGGTCGTAGCGAAAGCCAATGAGGCAGCGATGGAACCAATCACAAACGATGAGTATTGACAGCACATCCGTTAACAGGACTCCTCAGGTCATGGGGTCGTGGAGTCGTCATAGCAACTCGAGTGTCTCCATACGTGCGAGCTGCATGGTAGATTCGTTGGTCATTGTTCTCGGAGAGAGGGCTCGAAGTCGATTGCACACTGGACACACCAGTGGTTATAGGTCTGGAATCAGCGGCGAACCATCACATAGCACTTGGTAATCCAGTTGATATACCAGGCGAAATCCATGGACCTGAGAGTATGGCAAAAACACCGAACCTGTGATTACACATTCCCACTGAATGTGGCGACAGAACTGTTTGCACCTCTGTAGTTGCCTACAGATTTTCGAACAAGCCGTCCTGCCAGCCCCAAACAGAGAATACGTCATCACTGACTAGTGTAGTAAACCTTCGAGTAACAACTGCACAGTCAGGTGTGATGGACCATAATCTCAGCAAGCCACTCGAAAGGTCCGTTTCGGTTTGCGTCATGGTACTGTGGCAAGTCAGTGGAAGATAAGTGGAGGCATTTTAGTCTGTGGCTTTTCCATGATCCTGTGGACACAGCGTGCCTCCGTAGCACTAGACCGGTTGGTTACGGATAGGAAAAGGCTGTTTTCACTGTTATTGATCTATTACAAAGGAATATCTTTGAGCTCTCCCTGAATGGTTCTTCACCTATCACCCTGGTAGCCTCAGGAACCTTTTGTGTGGAAAGCGAAAGTTTACCCGGCAATAACTTCGGAAATTCTTCGAAATTCTTTGAAGCGACGACTAATCAATCGGGGCCAAACATCCGTTTTGTAAAATTTTAAGTTCACATTTGTCAACGAATTTGGTTTCGATTGGAGAATCTCTCGTTTATGATGGCCCGCTTCCACTGTATGTGCTGCACCAGGCCGCCCGATGTTTCAGTTTGCACGATATTTGACATACCGCAATACATTGTCAAAGCGCAATACACTACTCATTAGGTTGCTGAAAACTCTTGGACGGTGTGCAACCGGTTGCGCCCTTCTTGGGCTCATTAGGTGGACCCAACCCCCATGTTTCTGTCAACCAAACCCGTGTGCAAATAAGGGATCCTATCGAAATCAGCCCAATATGGATGGACTCAAGTAAAACGTAGACTTGTTGGAAACTCTGGGTCTGTGCCTAGTCGGGGAGTCCCAAGCAAGGTGAAAGTGGTTGTGGGCTGTCGAAGAGCATTATGAATAGTGTGTTAAGGTTGAACTCTGATGTAATTCAATAAAGAACGGTGTTAACGCATGGAGAAACCTTTAACCTGTCTTCTACCTGGCTCTTTTGTTTTCAAATGTAAGAGTGATCAGCCTGTTAATGCCCCTGTATTACTAAGAACTAAACCTACGTGTTTGGGGGAGAAACGAAATTCGGGATATGTTCCGCTTTGGTTTGTGAACCAGAGATACGGTTGGCAGAATAAGGTGTATATGAAACTGTCAGTTATTAGCTATTGTTCTCATCAGTAAATACTGATTTAGATCTACTTAGGGGAGCCCTGACTGATCGGTGCATTTACCGGTGACGCGTACAGGTTAGAACGAAAACAGTTGTGAACTGGAAGAAAGTTTAAAATCACGTGACACCGCGGAACACAGTTAATGTTACTATCATGAGTAATAGACCATTTTCGTTGCAACATGACAGTTTCCTGTTCTCATGTACGGCAGTGTACCGTCAGTGATGGTCACACAGTGATGGATGTAGCGGCTACTCAGATTGATGAGTGTGGCACACCTGTGTTTTTGTGTCCATTAACTGTGAGACTTTCCACGCCTTATCCACTCTATGTTCCTGCTGTAACAGCTGTAACACACTTTCGGCGCGTAGCTGACACTCCGGCGGAAGGATGCCGGGTGGCTGAGATACCGCTAGGTTGCCTAACAACAAAAGGTGGGGTCGAGTTCGAACCACGGACTTCCCAGTCAGTAAGTTCGCGCTTAGCAATGAACTAACCCGAGCTCAAATAACAGGACGTTATGTATAACAATTTATGCAATATTGATTCATGTTGCGTTTTATCTGGACCAATAGCAATATAGGGAAGCACGAGGGCTGTAGAACCCTTTCGGTGCCTAGCTGCCATGCCACACAGAGGAGACACGAGGGCTGAGATACTGCCAGGTTGCCCAAACCTAGACGGGGGAAGTCAAGAGGCAGAGGTCGGGTTCGAACCACGAACCTTTCGTTCAGTGAATTCGCGCTTTGACCACTGAGCCATCTCGCCCCCAACCTCATTACAACCGCATACACAACGTCGTAACCAGTTGTATTGTTTTGTTTCCTCCCAGAACCTGTCAGACATTGTGGCAGTTCATTATCAATTATAACAATAGCGAGCGGAGATGACCGAACTAGCTGTCGTGGATTTACGTAAGAAATAACGGCAGAATGTGACAATCTAGGAATATCAACAGGCAAGCGAAAACCTTTTCGCGGTGCACCCACAGTCCAAACGAGAGCCGTTAGCACATTTCGCAATGTAGACCGTCCGAAACATCGACTGAAGCAGTCAGTTGATTCCGGAATTCATGCGTTCCTCTACGATCTCGAAAATATGCTCACGGAGATGGTTGAGCAAACGGAAAAGCACAACAGGCAGTGTTGAAAGAGAAAGCAGCTTTTGTAAGAACAGAACCAGTGAGAGTTAAGGATAGCCGATTCCGGTCAAATAACAAAACGTTCTCGTCACCTCTACGCGTGAAACGAAGAGAGCCTTCGCTGCGGAGTCATTTATTAGAAAATGCCAACTGAACAGTTACAGACTATTAGACAGGGAAGCAAAACTCCCATATGCAATTTGTTTACAAAAACTGAATATCCATGTTCTTCTTGAACTTGTTTTTCTGTACTTTTCTGGATATTCATTGACTATTGCTCAACTCCAAGCAAATGCGACTCCATAATTTCGGTAATAGATCTCACTTTTCAAGAGACGCAAAGCGGATTTACGAGAAAACATACTACTTGCATGCTCCCGTCAGTAGTATCACCGTCACAACAGCAGCTACCGATTAAACAGAAGGAAGTGATTCAGGACCTCGAAGAGTTGATGTCTGAATGTCTGCTGGGGAAGCGCAAGGACATGGATCCTATCTCGTCTCACCTCAAGTCTTCAAGCAGGACTCTCTGAAGTAAACCCGAATAGCAGAGTGGTATCAATCAGTGAGAACCCGAAACGCTCGGATCACAAAGGACAGAACCAGAAACTGCACATGCTGGGTCATTGTTTTCCAAAGAGAATGCTGTTTTTCGTTGTAAATTCAAAGTGGCGCAGGCAGCACAGTGGTTAGCATTGTGCTCGTAGAGGAAAACCAAGTGGATTACAAAACGTCTGGGTATTGTCTGTGTGATTCACTTTCCAGGATGCGGTCTGCCTGATCCTATGAGTGTCTGGAGATGTGGGCACACCAGAATGATTGCGTTAGACTAGCAATAAGTTTCATTCCCCTCCACTTTTATTTTTTTGCTTCAGAATAAGGCTTTCGAATAAATTAGGACTGCCACCCGAAGAAAGCACGAGGGCTGAAATACTGTTAGGTTGCCCAAGCCTAGACAGGAGAAGTTGAGAGGCAGAGGTCGGGTTCGAACCACGAACCTTCCGGTCATTAAATTCGCGCTCTAACCACCTGGTCCATCTCGCCCCAATCAGTATTGACGTTATGTTACCGACAATGATGACGTCAAACAATAAACATCAAGTTGCGAGCTCAATTAAATTCATGAGGTCCACGAACTAATCTCAATGAATTCACGGCATGTAAAAATTCACACTCATCTCGTGTAGACAACACTGTTTCAGACGGCAACTGATTTGATGTGGTGCAGACTGCCGGTCGCGAGCTTGGACGCTTGCGTCCAAATGTTAGGTGAATATGTTGACCTATTCGAGACACGGAAACTTTACGGGTTGGTGGAGATGTGGCGACTATTGATCCGCGACATATCTGTGTTTGTTCACTCCCCGTGATAAGCGACTTCTTGCCCACAACTAGCATCTTCCTGTTGGTCTTAAAAGTTCGATTCAGGTGTTTTGTCTTGTTTCGGTCATGTTTGATAACCTCGTCAAAACTGATTCAACCATTTTCCAGGTTATCCATCCCTTCGAATCTGTCAGTAGCCCACTAGCAGTTACAAGCGCAAGTCACACAGAGAACGTTTCACAGTCAAACACGTATATAAGCCGAATAAGGTTTACGGAAACTCGGAAACTGCGCCCAAGAAAGGCGAAACCGGTTGTGGGGTGTCGAAGAGTTTTCAGCAACCTCATGAGTAGTTTCCCTCATGAAGCCAAATAGTCTTTAAAATGTCAGCCAATAAATCTTCACACCTGATTCATCGCCGATCGACGCTCTGCCAGCAGTCCTGGGTCCGCTTGACTGTCAGGTGTACCGTGTCTCGACAGCCAAAGGGTCTCAGGGTGCCGGAAAAACAAAGCGTATGAGCCAGAGTCGGTTCTCAACTTACCGTTTTGAAACTGTGCCTCGAATGAACCGCTTTCGGAGGCCGAACATGTCAGTACTTGAGTGTCCATCCATCGCACTTTGTCATCCGTAATTTTAACGTTTGTCTTTGCGCGTACGCTACGGATATAAGTGCAGTACGGAAACCAGACATCAAAAGGTGAGCGTACGTGTGAACAAGTGTGATGACGTCAATGTCAGTCTAATTTCCGGACCTATGTGGACAGAGACAGACGGAAAAATGAAGCGTGTGGAATGATGTGACAAATGGGTGTGATTGTCAACACATGAGAGGCTGTGACGTCCATCAAGGACGCTGCGAACGCAAAAAGAGAAGTTGCGCGTGATACACTCACTACTCATAAGGCTGTTGAAATCTCTTTGACAGCCCATCAGGCAGGCGCCTTCCTTGAGTTTCCATCAACCTTACGTTCTAATTGAAGCCACGAACTTAGCGACTCATTTGTATACCAATTAGGCGTGGGCGTGGTTCCGTACACGCATTGAAAAGGAAAACGTACAACAAACTGGCGACAGAAAATCAATGAAACCTTATCTAGAGCACATAACAGTCTGAGAAGACTCACCCCACCTGTAACAAAGTACCAAGATTGTCCAATTGGACTGCTCCGGACATTTCATTCTTATGGAAACTCGTCGGTTGGGCGTAATACCGATAAAGTCCAGATGGTCGTTTGGTTAGAAGTCATAAAGTGCTGGACTTGGAACGACCAGTTTCGGGCACATGGTAATTTGTTCTAGATAACTTTGAACCCTTTGAGACTACCGGACCAAAAGGGAGTGAATCGATGGTGCGACTAATCACCGAGGGTTCCGGAGAATCCGACAGTTCCAATCCGTAAGATTGATGTCTACTCATATGTTTATGCTGGGGATATGGCCGGGCGTTCTTGGCTCTAACGTGAGCTCACACCTGACCCACTTAACTACGCACACTGATGTCTCCTCGTATGGTGACGAAACACGTGGAAACCTCTTGTCCTAAGGCGTTCTTCGCTCACACCTGACCCAGCCAACTGCACACACTGACGTCTCCTCGTATGGTGACGAAACGTTTGCAAGCTCGGCGAACACAGATCAACAGCTACCTACCTGATCATCAACCGATAGCTGCCGGGCAAACGGTAGCAGACTCATTGCTTGGCTATAGGCAGGATGAAATCCGGTATGGGTGAGCCTTTCCGAATCCGAGCACGTCTTTATCGGAACTATCCGATAGAATTTGAAACCCATACTTTTGGCTGATTAACAAGCCTCCCAGAAGAATCGATGACCAGTTGGACAAGACAAGCCGAGTTGACACGTGACGATGTGGTTGTCAATCCACTTAGGATCATTAGGAAAAACCGGGTGATGGGGATGGAAACCCCAACCGACCAAAGGTCACAGCATCCCTCTTAGACAACTTTCTTAGCACTAGCTCACCCACACAGACTGACAGAAGGTTCAAACGAAGTTCAAGAGGAACCATCAAATGAACCGAACCAGAAGAACTAGACCCTAGGCAGGACCCAAACACATGTAGGTTTCCCCGCCGACCCAACACTTGTTCAACCACTCCAAAAATAAAAATCCCTCGGCCGACACCCAACAGAGATTTAGCCTGACTTAGCTGATTGGTTCTCCTTCCGCCTTAAATCTCGATCAACCTCGGAACCTAGTCACTTGGCCTGACGAAGCTTTTGTGTCAAAAGCGAAGCGTTGCCCAGCAATAAATCTACCGATTGTCACCAAACTTTTTCGAAAAAGAAACGTACCCATTCGCCAAAAGTAAAAAACTGTCCGTGGCATGACTTGAACCAGTGTGTTTGATAGCGGAGAAGAGCCACGTCCGGACCTGTTTTCCAGGCCCCTATTTGCCGAAGTTCTACGATGTGTAGATTGTCCGAAACTCTGGATTTACCATAGTAACCAGCAGTAAGGATGACAGAAAAACACGGTAACCCAGACGAATTGCTAGGCGGTGTTTTCAGGTATCATTCGATGCAGCAAATGTCTGAATTGTATCTGGAGAAAAGAAACGGTACCATACCAAAACAAATCTCCGGATTTTCCCCTCATCTTTGTTTCTGTATTGCTTTATGAGAAGGCACGCCAGTGCCCTTTTATTGGTGAGACAATGGAATGTCTTGAGGCCTGCTCCAGATGCGGTGTTTTGTTTACAACACCAAGCTCACCTGTTGATCCCTACTAACAAGGGAATTTGCCAAATAAGGTTAGAAAACCTCGAGGTCATCCGAGGAAGGCCCTGACTCACGGTAGATGGAATCTAGGGCGAACAAGCGGTAATTCGATACACGGGTTATCTTGAACTGACGGAATAGATATGATGTTGTTGGCTGAACTGTACTCAGTGAGGGGAGTGTTTATAAAAGACCAGTTGAAAAATGGAGATCCATGAAAATCGGTGCTCAAGCTTAGGGTTAATTATTTCGACCAATAAACATCCGCGGGCTCCCTTCGGAAGTGAGTTGGGCCTATGTTTCTGGATCTTTAATCGTGATTAGCACAACTGTTCAATCGAACAACTAACATTTACGATTTCACTTGACGTAGGAAAAGTTGGTTCTAATAAGTGTTCGGTTTCGAACTGAGCCGTTGGAAGTCAAAGCTGGCGGGACATCGGTCTCTCTCTCAGGTGTAAGATACTAGGTGCCACACGAACAGATGTAACGACCGACGATGGTCGTCTGTTCTGTTCTTTGGGCTCCACTCGAGCAAAATGCGACTGTTTTGCCAGATCACTTCGTCTTGCCGACATAATCAGGATGTCGGACAATGACTCGACTTTCACAGTCTGTGGATCCATGTGTACGAGCCACCTGACAAGTTAAAGAACATTTTCTTGATGCCTTTGATACACAAAGAAAAATGCCAGCTCTTCCGGAGGCATCACCAAGTGGGAACACGTCGAAGCAACATCAAACCCTAAAACTCATTCCCTGTCATTGAATTCCCTGCGTTTTATTGACTTTTCAGAAGCTAGCCAGCCTGTAACTACTCAGAACCTCCGACGACTTGCTTCTTATTCATGCGGTCCGGTATGCGGACTGCTCGCGGCTCGTATTCCGAAGCTTATAGCTGTGTGTCCCTGCCGCAGCTCACCTACAGCTGGACATTCAAGGGTCGTTCAACCATCCAACGACCTTATCCTGTCTGGCCTGTTGCTTATGGACCACGTCATACAAAACTCTGATGGTGTCTGAAAGACAAAAGACCGCGTCCTACGGTCTCACAGGGACCTGATGTGGCACCTTAATTCTGCCACGCCAGATTGAGGCGATTCGTCGAAAGCCCATCGTCTATCCCATTTGTCGGACAAAATGTCTTACAACCAGGACGTGGTAGACAACCGCGTTTGTGGTACACATGGGCCAGACGTAGACACGCACGCACGTACGCAACGCACATAAGCGAGCAAAGCGAAGACAAGAAGGGACGTGTAGGCACTTGTTTCAAACCTACACACGCACACACACACAGACATTCGGATGCACGTACCTGCGTCTCGTGCGAACGCATAGCTGTGAGCGCAGACGCGGCCCCGGTACTTAAAACGACTGATCGATAAAGACGTAGTTCCACGCAAAACCGCGTTTCGTTTCGCCCAACTATTGGTTGTTCTCCTGGTTGGTTGAATGAAGGGTTGGTTGGCTGGCTGGCTTGGTAGACGACGTTTGACGGGCAGAAAGGGTTTTGGTGTGAGACAACCGACACCAAGACGGGGTAGGCCCTGGCGCAATAGAGGGAGGTGGTGAAGACCCTTTATCTCCTCCGGTATTCAGTCAGCGGTTTCACTGTGGGACGGGGTCGTATGAGGCCCGCTAAAATATGGAAAACAGCGACCTGGTTGGCTAGTAACCAAGATTATGACATTCGAACAGATGAACTACGGTCTATCACAGAGACACTCAAAAACAGTAATGGCTTCGATCCGTCGAGCCGCGCAAATTCACCCATAGGTGACGCGTTGTTTGTGCAAGTGATTCAGTAAGTTTAACGCAACGCATACGCACCAACAAGTGGCCTTTTGAATCGCCGTACCGAAGATTATACAACAACTGTATGGTGGTCATGCACAAAGTTACGTACATTGGCTTCCATTCGGGAATCAAGCAGGCATTCAGAAGCAACGTCCTCAGTGCTATGGCACAGCAATGCCCCAAGTTGACATCACAGCCTCGACCCACAGTAGACGGACCAAGAGAACACAGGTGTAGCGGGTCCGTTCAAGGGACTAAACTTCCTCAAAATGGTTAACAAGTGCGGCAAATGGCCTTTTTAGTTGAGGAATCCAACGAGGTAGTGCTATGTCTCTCCAATGTCTTCCTCAAAATATACATTAAATTCTTTTCAATAGAAATTACCCGAAGTCGCCTCACCTGAGTGTAATTGGGAAAATACGACGAAGAGTTGTAAATACGCCCCTACTGGTTCTTCAGGGTTTCGACAGTTCACTTTCCCGGGCCTTCCAGACCTCCCGAATTCTGATGTCCTTTTGAAATTGACCATTTCTGGCATCGAAAGAACGTTCACCAGCACTGAATGTGATCAAGCGCTTAACATGTGACGGGGATGTTGGCAGAGAAACGCAGTCAGATCAGTAAGAACGCGCGCACAATCGACTCACAGCAAGGTTTTCCGAAACCAATGCGTACGTTCGAGACCGATGTGTCATCCGGTGGCGTACGTGTACTTTCTAGTGACTTGAATCTACCCTGAAATTCGTAATTTATCCGTGAAAGTCAAGAAAGTTTAAACGCAGTTTAGTCGTTCTCCTTTGCTGTTCTGCGTATGTGTAATCGCAATAAATTTGCCGTAAGTAAACACGCTGGTAAAAGTATCGATTTTTTCAAGTCTTCTGAATGCATACCCAATCACAGTGCCAAAGTGATGGGCTAACTACCCAGTCTGGCCAAAATATCACAGGTAAATTATTTCGCTCCAGTTATCCATCGCTATTCTGTCGTCCTTGTCAGACTGTGCGGTCGGATGTGTCGACGATGTTACCTTTCTTATAATATGATAGGTGATGGTGTCCGTTTCTGGACGGACTCTGCAGAGTGTGGCCCTCGACTGACGCTTGGATCTATACCATGGATGGACAGCGATGGAAGGGGATAACGAACGGCAGGTTCGTTCGCTCCAGAGAATCGAAAGTTTAATGGGAAAAGGGAAGTACCTGACCTAACCAAGTTGGTGTTTGCCGAGATGCTGTGTAATGCCTTAAACTCGCACAATGGCATGTCTTTCCAGGAAGAGAATAAAACTGATGGTAGCTCATTACCACAAACTTAAAGTGAAGTAATTCGTTTCCATTCCATTGCGAATGTCGCACGAAAAATAATTAAACTATCGGCAGTTTTGTGGATTGGGGATCGTGGAACAAGCATGGAGTCCTCACTAGGCAGAAATGATCAACTGATGTTAGTCGTTGGCTTGTTCGCTGAGCTGGGCAATTTGAATGCAAACGTTCCATCCCCAATCGAGGTGACATCATCAGTGCGCTGTTGGGGAGCGTAGTGGTGCGTAGCGGTGGGTTAGTGGTTACCTGTACATGGGTTTCGATTTAAAAGTACCTGAATCTCTCTTTTACAGATTAAAAAATCGTTCTGTTGTAGCACCCGCTCGATGCCTAACTGTCTTGCCACCCGAAGGCTGGAATACTGCCAGATTACCTCAGCCCAGACAGAAGAAGTCGAGAGGCAGAGGTCGGGTTCGAACCACAGACCTTCCGGTCAGTAAATTCGCGCCCTAACCACTGAGCCATCTTATCCCCCTTCTAGATCAATTCTCAGATGGAGTAAAATTATTCGTTGGTAACATACTATCAAGGGCGGAATCCCCTGAACAGACGGACACTGTCCAGGAATGCGGCCAAGGAGATAGGACTTTATTCAGGAGATACACAAAACTCCTTCAACAAGCACCTCCGATTGGCAACTGGAGTACAAAACGCCAGCTAGTAAGGTGGCTTTGGACTACCCAACGTAGCCTATTTTCAAAGATGTCTCTTCTAAGGAGGGCCATTTCCTATCCTGCGTGTGGTGTGGTTCTTTTACCGTTTTATAAAAAACGACGTAGGTGCTGATGAATTTCCCCACCAATGCTACGCTCGAAATTTTCAGTTATTATTCAAAATTTTCGTTGTGATGAGCCCAACTGAGAAATTCCCACTGTTTGGGTGATGGGCAGATACAATATTATTACTGTTTATAACCATCCTTGAAGAAGGAATTTGGTTTCTTCTGGGAGGTAGACTTTTCACGAAGCTACTGTACAACGTCCGTCACGAAGACACTGGACCTTACCGTGGTGTAGCGGTTTGTGTATCTCGGCGACCCATTGAGCTATACTGGGGGGGTCCGCGCGACACTCACAGGGTCTCTCATACCAGGTTGGTCAACGGGTACAGGTCTGACGAACACAGTCTCCTGGACTTCCAGTTTGCGGGTTGGAACATGTGTGGCGACGTGTTCCGTAAAAATTTTTTAATGTACTTGCATTTTCTGCCCAACACTGCAGCCTTGCGGTCAGGTTTTTGAGCTAAAGGCTTTGGTTGAAGACTCTCCTGTTTAGATGTGGGCTGGCAGGATCCCAGCCATCGAAAAACCATGATATTTACAGCGAGCGATACTCTCATGCCACATCGGCCGCGGCGTGGTGCCATCAGCCGGGTCGCCTCACTTGCTGCATACAGCAGGGCGGGTAAGCAAAATGACGGCAGTGAAGCAACAATGTCAACACTGATTTTGCTGTCTTTGATGAAGTACCTCGTAACGACAGAACCCAAAATACTACTATTTTAAACAAGTATCGGAAGTAACTAGCATTCGGAATAGGTTCAGTTGCACGCTAGTTTAACTTGAAACGGAGAGACCCAACAGAATACAGCTGAATCTCTCGTTCATGATCTTCTCCAACAGAATTGCTACAGAAGGCCCCTCGTATTTCAATTTGAGATATTGTAGTACGTTTTCTTGAGGCAACACACTATTCACAAGATTGCTATGGTTACTTTGAAGTAAACTGCTTGGATCATCCGGTGGCCTGAGCAGCGTCGTTGGCGCAATTGGTCACAGAATCGATGTCCTCAGTGATAAAAAAACTAGGGATGACACTAAAGAATCAATCGTAAACTAGTTGGCACTCGATAATAAGCTTCAATCTCAGGCGTGAGCAGCCTCACCGCAACTCCCAAGCTATTCTACCGTAAATGGCGTTTGACATTCACCGGAAAGTGACCGTATGGGTAGCGATATTAAAGAAGCTGTCTCCGAACTTGAAACAATCGCACCTTAATGAGGCTAGTGCAAGTCTTGAGGCCCAACTCATCGACGTCGACCAGGCAGCATGGAATACAGGAAGCTTAAGGAGTGGTTCACTGGTTCTGATGAAATGAAATTGTGATCTCGTTGTAGTCGCCTGTCCATTCAAACTCATTGCTAGCGTAATTGCCATAAAATCGGCACGTTTCATACGACAGCATGTGGAAGACTTGTTTGCATCCTGCGATGAACCGTTCTTTATCCATACTAATGCAATGGATAAAAGACGGTAAAAGTACGTGAAAAGTAGTCTCTATTTGGCCGCGTTTCCATTTTACGGTCATGAGACTGATCTGGAATAGAAATCTGGTCTGGTGCTCCGATACGAGTTAATTACTGATGAGTGAATTTCTTCTGGACCGAAATGAAAGATAGGACGACTTTTTGAAATACGTGCCAGTAGCAAAACTAACAATCTGAGTCGAGCCTCCTTGAAGCATTGAATATGCGGAAAGACATTAATGACTTGAGTGAATCTGTTAGCATTCGACCGCTGAGCTAGATAGTTTTTGTTGTACATGTTTCGTCACCAATCGAGGGGGCATCGTCGGTGAAGGCGTCATTTCAAAGGCTAGAACACTGCACACACACACACACACCACATGAAACAGTTGGTAATGGAACAAACAAAACATTGGCAAATCAATTTGGTTGTCACGAGAGACCCAACTGAATCTCCCGTTTATGCTATTCTATAACTGAATGTGCTGCACACAGGCTGCGTCATGATTCAGTTGGCACGACATTCAAGATATTGCAGTATATTTTCAGCACATTCAGTTGTAGAATATCATAAATGAGAGATTCAGTAGTCTCTGGTGCAAACCAAATTGATTCGCAAATGAGTGTATTTCTCGAAAACAGTCCCATTTGGGCTCAAGTAGAACATAATGTTGACGGAAACTCAGGGACTGCGCGCCTACCTGATGAGCCCCAAGGGCGAGATCGTTCGTGGGCTGTCGAAGAGTTTTCAGCAACCTTGTGAGTAGCTTCCTTTATGAAAACATTGGCAAATATTTGGAATGCCATCTAACAAGGTGACAAGTGAGATACGAGACCGCAATGATCAGTTGTCCGACCAGGTTGCATGAACATAAACACTCCCCGTTCCACTCAAGCGTCGAAACCCAGGTTGCTCGTGAGATATCACAAAACCCGCAGAATTCGTCGATCTCTTGCTCTCCGGCAAACCAACATGCCCCTCAAAGTGAAAACATATTTACGTGCTCTGAGGTGAGTTCAGACTCGATCCGCGTGCGCCGGTTGATTGGTGGCAATGCGTTTAGCTCACACGCCAGAAGATCATTCTCGGGATCCCGGCACGGCTGAACTTATGCACCATTGGTCAACTCAAGGCTTCTTCAAAGCTAAAACCAAGCATGACATTCGAATCAAATGACGAGAGAACTTTTCACGTGAAAGTGCAAAACAACTTCAATCAATAGGCTTGAAAACCGATCGCCAACTTTCATTAGAGGACGCATTTGCTTCGTGGTGAAACAAACCTAAGTTTTTTCGCTAGGTGAGACGGCTCGGCAAACCCAGGCAGATGAATCTCCGTAATTAGTGTTGCTTTTTTAAACTGGACTCGTGCTGACGCAAATGAGTTAAAATTAAACAAACGCACTCAATGTGTACAATAGCTGAGACGGCAAATGTGATTCAACGAGAGCCTGGTAATGCAGGAAACAATCGGGGCATCCACCAGGCAGTTACCAGCAGATATCCTGGTAAACAAATATCAATTTCACGAAACCGGTGTGTTGAGATTCGGTGGCAATGAACGGGAATTAGTCTCTTCCAAGATGAACAACAGCCGCGTTGTTTCATGAGTAGTATCCCTTTCAACTCGACTTATTCCTACTGAGCGTGAGCAATTTCCAATATCGTGACCCAACGAAATGACACTTCGTTTAGATGGTTACATCCCGCGAAGGATTTGCTGTTCTTATTCTCAATTCGGAGACCTGTACTCGCGCCAGAGATCTACATGCAACCGTTTGATGGTCACCTTTACGAAATCGTATGGCTAACAGTTAAAGCTATGCAGATATTATTCTTGTCTGATCGTCGAGTGTTTACCTGACACAAACAATCACCCAAGAAACCATCCTTGAACCATGAAACTCGTCATGGTGACCATTTTCTCGACATATGTTACTTTGAACACCAAGGACTAGTTTCGTGAACAACATTACACCTCAGTGTTCGGAACATTCTCGTTTGAACAGATCCCCCTTTGGTATCGATAGAATCATTTTGATTAGTCTATGAAATCAAATGGTTCAGCTGTAGTACCCTATCCGTGGCTAGCTGTCATGCCCACCGAAGGAAGCAAGACGGCTTAGATACTGTCAGGTTACCCAAGCCCAAACAGGAGCAGTTGAAATGCAGAAGTCGGGTTCGAACCACGGACCTTCCAGTCAGCAAGTTCACGACTCAACCAATGGACCATCTCGACCGTGAAGCAATAGACTTATTTTCAGTCCTGTTGGAGCTTAGCAGCCATAAAAGATTTCCAACTACATATATCTGAAAATGCTCCCTCCTGCAGAACACTGGTTGACTCAAAAAAGTAGCAGATGTGTACAACTAACCCCTGGAGCAGTCAAGGATATTCACTGCTGACAAACACTACCACAGTACATTCTCGCTTTGGTGAGCAATCCTGACGGAGCAAGAGAACTCTTTTGAGACTGTTCGAACCCCTTAATTGCTCGGTGATCTATTCAATGTTCTACTGAATTAACAGCTCTTAGAACCAATAGTCTCATTTTCGAATTGAGCGACACCCCATTATGTCAAGAGATTAAGAGGGTAAACACATTGTCTGTCTCGATAGATTACGATGAACCAGTTTTGGAGCCCTGGAACGTGCAGGATCGAGAACGGGCCAAGCTCTTAAACCTTCTCTATCTCACAGGAACAGCTGGAAATGGGAAGGAAGGTTGGTGTACCTGAGTGCTTCTCTTGGTCAAACCGTTTCAGATTTCAAGCGTTCCCGCCGAAGATGGAGATTTCCGAATCTGATCTACGAATCTGAGGATTAAGGGTCTCCCTTGGAGCACTTTTCAGTGGTTCACGAAATACACTCACTGGCTTGGTTTTAGTGGATCCCAGCTGAATCTCGCGTTTGTGACAAAGTTCAACTGGTTACGCTGCACTAAAGCCGCCTCATGTTTCAGTCGAGACTAGATTCGATAAATTCTAGCGTTTTCTTCCAGACGAAACAATTCTCATAAGGTTGCTGAAGACTCTTCGACAGCCCTCCTTCTTCGTTCACTCAAGAAGTTGCAGTCCCCATCAAACTGGACATGAGCCCAAACTGCACACAATTTGAGCAATACACTCATTCAAAAACCTAATTTAATTATGACGGTTGTTGGCCAAATATAACTTTTTGCGAATGGCAACTTGTCATTTTGTCAGACCTTAATGTGACACGGGGTTTAATGAACAACGAAACTCGCAGATCGATACCCGGCCGAAGTTGTGTGATTTGACTGGACTGCGCACCACTAGTCGTCCTTGGAACTAGCGTTTGTGATCAAATTAATTCCTCATAAGGCACTAGCCTCCACTAAGTTGCCCTCCTTTGTGGAACGGAGTTGGATCCAAAGACCGTAATTTGAAAAGCACTATACAGAATCACGTCTACGATACCCTCGTGTGACTGCCATCAAGTCTGAATTATCGACAGACCAGATCAGATCGGTAGACGATCGCTTGAGGTGTTAAAAGTAGGACTACCTGGTCCCAACGTAATGTAACGGGTAATAAGGCTATCCAGCAGTGCCACATATCGCCGTCTTCTTTGAACTCAGGAAATGAGTCTACCCAAGCCCATGTATGGATAGGCTGTTGAGAAGTACTGCTTATTCGTATGATCTCAACCGGAAACCATAACAGAGTCGGACGGTCGGCCACTGAAGTATTTTGTTGTTCGTGATCCGCAGAAAAATATCAACTTTAGCCAATAGATTTCAAGGCCAAATGTCGTATTATTGACCCTCAATGCTCACCAGCACCACATATCCACAAGATGGTCTGATCCATTGATTTAGCTGAGTGGTGGAACGCGAGTCATCTTGGTTGTGGAACGGATGGCCGTTGAATCGTCCACCTAGCCTGTCAATCTGAATGCAATCGCTTCATCATCGATCGTGGAAACATCATCAGTACGCGATTGCGTGCGTCATATCAACAGCCGCTTGCTTTATAACCAATTATCGATGTAAACGAGTCATCACCATCGAAGCTCGGAAGAGGAAACGAGAACAAGTAACTAATTTAGGGTAACCAAACCAGAGATACAGAACGACAGTTACTGCATATCTTGGCAATCCAATCAGGACATTTTCCAGAAAAAAAGCCAAAATCACCCAGAAACCCTAAGGACGGCTGCTAAGGACAGCAAATATCGAATGTATCACACCTGAGGTATTGGCAACACCTAGTTCACTGTACGGAGACGAAGAACGTCTCGTGCAGTCCACCTGCAGTGAACAACGTGATATTCAGTGATGACAACAGCTTAATCCGTACGACTCAGACAGGTGGCTCTGTTGTATCTGGGGGGGGGGGGAGATTCTTGCAGCAGACTCAGAACTAAGAAGGGATGGTACGTTCGAACGAAATACCGCTGCCCGATGGCTTTTTCGGTAGTTTTCAGAGGAACCAACACTCTAACCACACATGGTACCTACAAAATCGCAGTAGTATGTGACACGATTCTGGTAACTGGGTCGGACTGGAACCCCATCATGAGGATTCTTGATGAATAAACCATAGGAAAATGCATGCAAAGATTCGGAGGCAGGAATCACGGGTGAATGTTGAAAACTTTTAGTGGTACTCATACAAAGGTTCTGGACGATCCGCCACTGGTGTCGCTCTTTTCTAGCACTCTTCAGGTATGCCTAGTCTCCGGATATTCGTCAAGCCTATATTCTTTGGAAGAGTGAACAGATCGGTGCATTCTTAATGGATTTCGTCCCTTAGATGAAGCTAATTTACGCTGAAAACTCGAGAAACATAGAATGGCATAGATCAGTTTAAGTTGGCCTTGCTTACAGGAGGGAATTTGCATTAAAGGTTTTTTGTATTTGAATCCCAGTTAGAGGATCTGCTGCGATAAACAGTCGTTTGCAAATTTATTTGGTCCTGTTTGAGATTCAGACTGAATCTCTCGTCCATCATAGTGTTTAACTGAATGCGATGCCGCCCAACGTTTCAGTTCGAAACGAGGCAGCACGTTTCGACACTATTCATAAGGTCAATGTCACCATCGGTTCCACCCTTCTTGGATATCATCCCAACTGAGAAATGAAGCCGGTCTTTCTTAGTGCATTCAGTGGGACTGCACTGTGGACGAGAGCTTCAACTGAATTTCACCTTGGTCAGCCATCGAAAAACGATATTCAAGTGGTAAATTAGGTTACTGGAGATTAGAGAATTAGACCCACCAGATGAGCTCCTCCAAAAAGGCTGAAGCTCGTAATAGGGCGTTCAGAGTTCCCATGGACCTTGTGATTAATATTGGAACGCACCTCGATATATTCGGTACTGTTCCAACTGGAACATGAGGCAGTACCGAAATCGGTTTAAAAATATCATAGATGAAGGCTTCATGAGCTCTACTGGTCACGTGGTCAAATTTGATTTCCTGTGATGGGATATTCTCGTGGATTTCGATAGTGAACTACAAAGTTGCCCCATACTCATCTACCCCCTAAGACTGAATAAGCTAGTTTCAAGGTCATAGTTTGGAAGGGTGGGAAACTGACTGCTTATTTCAGTGTCGTTCGGCCTAATAAACTACTCACGAGCGAGGAGTGTTATGGTGGAAGCTGAATAGAAGCCCAAAGGAGTAGAGGACTTCTGTATTGAACCAGCCGATTCTGTTAGCTTGATGCTAGTGAGAAAATGGAATGACTTGTTGGTTTAAGGAAGACAGGGCCGCCCCCGGTAACAAGGACTCAGTTCTCTCCCCGGTTATCAACAACAGACATAAGATTTCAAATCCATACATAGTGGTTCGTTAAACCATTGATTGAAATTTCGGCTTGCTCAAATGTGCAACCGAAATGTTGCCCTAGTAAAGGTAACTGGAAGCATAAAAACCGCCAGTTGCCGTTTGTGGAGTAGTGAAGACAACAGAACGAGGGATGGTTACTATCACTGGGTCCCACCTCTTCAGGAACCGGTTTGTCATAAATTTCTTGGTATCTAACTCACTCCTTGCATCCGCGCGATACAGACAGCTAACGACACAACCTAAATGAGGGGTCTTGGGAGAGGAACCACTTTTTAGTTGGAAACAGGTTAATTGGGATGCAGCAAAGAAACTGGGATGTCCGGAGCGCAGTACGCTTGTCAGTTCTGGAACCATAGCTGAGTAAAGAAAGTGTCACCTACGTGTGTATCATCCAGTGACGTTCGCGGGTGCATATTGAGTGCCACTGCACCACTACAAATGCAGACGGAATGTAAACCCTCGATCACAAAGTAGAGATTATCGGCTTTGCGTCAGCAAACTACTATGTCATGATTTGAGTTCAAGGTCCATACCCACACTGTTGAACCCACAGTCTATCACACTGGGCGAAATCGAACACTACCTCCGCAGTTTTACCAGACCAGCTTTACAGTGGTTCAAGGAGAGTCCACCCTTCAGATAGCCTCTCCAGAGGGGAATCGGCTACTCCAAAAATTTTTATCGGAATGAAATGTAGGGTTCTCTCATAACGGGCTTGAGATAGCTCAGTGTTTGAGGCGTGAACTTATCTGCCATGGTTCTTGCCCAACTCTGGCATTTCGACTGCTCCTGACTAGGCTTAAACAACTTCCCAGTATCTCAGCTCTCGTGCCTTCTTCGGTTAGTGTAGCAACTAGGCACCAAAAAGGGAGTTGGCGCTAAACGATTTTTTTCTCGATTACATGTTTGGTAACGCAACAACAACAGATGACCGAAGTATCAAGTGACCGAATTTGTGAGGTTCTTTTTTGATCCGAAACATAAGAGACTGCGAATCCAATACTATCCCACCGATCATTTCACACAACCCCGTTCGTTTCCAGAAAACGGAATTCTCTTTTTAGTTCTGCACTCTTTCTGCTCGATGAGGTGAACACTGGACTCTTCATATCGATCGATAATGGCATGCATAACAGCGCCGATAATCATGACTAGCCACAGCTTTGGTCATCACGTCACCATTCTTTGTACCCACATTACTTCGCGTTTCATGCACAACATATGTCACCCCAGTCAATTGGTTCACTTCTTGTTTCGGTGAGATGAAACAATTAGACAGTTCGAAACACACCTCAAGGTCTAACGACGGAAATGCATCCACAAAAGGCGTCTTATACTCAATTCGAGCTCACTATCCAAACTATTTGGGGTAAATGATGAAACCAGTGACCAAGGTCGGTCAAAAATTGGAAAAACGAATGTCACTTTGGTAGCGGCATTAGACATTTGAACATACAACTTGGTCGTTTCCGTTCCCAATATCGGATGGTAGTTAGTTACAGGAGAGGAAAGTGAGACTGGATCGTCTGTGAGGGCCTACACATATCACAGCACACACTTTCGGATAAATAAGCTAAAAAATCAAATGTAGGTATGTCACGTGCCTACGAGAAGCCTAAAGACGGTTTAGTCCCTCCTGTTGGGAAACTAGCGTTTAAAAATTTTTCAAAAATAACACCAAAAGCTAGCAGTTTTATTGCAACTGATCAATGCAGAAATGCTTTCACCGAGGCACCGTGTTGCCAACGAGGCCACCTCTATCTGCAACCTGACCGCTCAACTCAGTGAACAAACCAAGTCCTTCAATCCTGGATCCCACGCAGAAACAACTTCGTCAAAAATCGGAAGCTGCTTGCTGCTACTGATTCATTAGCCTAAAACTATTAATCAAAGCGCTGGTGGATGTCACTCGACGCACATATCAGATAACAAGTCAAATGTTACCGTAACTAATCGTGATAACGCCAGGTCAAAATAAGCCGATGCGTCGCACGTTCTCAACGAGACTCGGCAAATACTCACCAGAATTCATTACAAAAGAAGGGATGTTAAACTCAGCAGAATGTCAGAATTGGATTTTTACCATTCACACCATGGGATTGTATTGTCCGCACAACCAAGAAACAACACCTTGTAACATGCCTTTAATTTAGCACAAAACTTCGCTTTATCATAAACAAACCTGACCAGGTGATTTTTTGTGGTTATCCTTTTACACTGAATACTATTTTCTCTCGTCTGTTTTAGTTTCGATTGTATACAGCCACAAGACCCCACCAGAGAAAGGTGCCCACTCAAGAAGATTGATTCCCAATTTCCAATTTCCTTCATTAGAACAGGTGCAGAACTTTCCTAGTAAAGTTATTCTCGAGTGCGAACTCTCCAGGCACGAAGTAATGGCTCTAAAAATCGTTCAGCTGTAACACCCTTTGGGCGCCTAGCTATCATGCCATCCGGAGGAAGCACGAAGGCTAAGATACTGCCAGGTTGCCCAAGCCTAGACAGGGGAAGTTGAGAGGCAGAGGTCTGGTTCGAACCACGGACCTTATTGTCAGTAAGTTCACACTCTAGCCACTGAGCCATCCTCGCCCCAATTAGTGGCTCCAGTAAAAGGGAAAAAATAACCTGCTCAGCTATGGCACCCTTCGGTGCCATGCCATATGTCTACACCATCTTCAGGGTTACTGGGTGTCCGTATCCAAAAGACACCAACTGCCCGCTTAAACGAAGCAAGAGGTCTTTGCGTCACTTTCAAAATCACCCTCGAGAGGTAAGTTTCAGCGGCTTTTCTGGCGCAAGTTGAGCTGTCTCTGGAAGTTTGAACTGCACTTAGCAGCGTTTCACATTCGACCCAGAGGTGAATGCACACACTGGAACACCCCTAGGTAGAAATCGTTTTGTTAGAACTGTGACACCATCCAAACCCCGCAAATGCAAGCATGGATGTTCGGAAAGCATGTCTTAGGAAGTGAGCTAGGGGTACAATACGGTAGTGCCAGGCGGTTTAATAGCAAATGCTTGAGTCACTAATCGAAGTAATACACCAATAAATCGCGAGACAACACGGGGGGTACTAAGGTTGCTAAGGTGCGGTATTTAGGAGGGACTAATCCAGTGACTTGACACCTCCTGCTGTGTGGCAACAAGCAAATTGGCGTAATGCCTTCGTAGATCTCTAAAGCAGACAAATGTCATTACCGTTTCAAACCATTTGCTTCAAGACTGGCTATTTCTCCAATGGGACCAATAGTCGCTCACAATCAGACATGATGATGTGGGAAACATGTTGCTGTGACTAACACTGATGTTTGATCAGCTGAGTATCGATCTGTTCGCTGAGGTTGGTAACCGGATCACAAACGCTTCGTGGCAAATCAATGACACGTCAGTAGTGCATGATTGGATTAATTGACAAAATAACACCAACTTCGGATGCTGACAGATGATTGATTGGACACTCTGACCCCCAGCAAGCCACTGCAACAGGAGATCCACCAAACCGCGCACTATGTTCTCTGGATCGGCGTTGAAAGAATCACACGACAGATGCCAAACTCGGCGGACAGAGCAGTAGCCAGCAATTGCACCCGAACTGCCAATACTTCGATATAAAAATCGTTAAGCTGTCATGCCACCTGAAGGAAGCACGAGGTCTCAGATACTGCCAGGAGAAGCAGAGACTGGATTCGAACCATTGATCTCCTAGTCAATACGTCTGCACTTTAACTATCGAACTACCTGGAGCTCTTGCCTTCACATCACACCATAATATTACTTGTTTGCAATCGGGACAGATTTCGACATCTCGGACATTCTGCCACCCAATTTCTGGAACAGTAAACTATCCCAGTTTAATTAGCTAGTAAGAAAAACAAAGATAACGGAAGGATGAAATTCATGACCGCAACACCAATATAAAATGAAATCATATTTTGGAGAAACTGCAGCACTCTTTCAGGTCGCAACACCAATATAAAATGAAATCATATCATTTTGGAGAAACTGCAGCACTCTTTCAGGTGCCTAGCTGCCATGCCACCAGAAGGAAGCACGAGGACTGGGATACTGCCAGGTTGCCCAAGCCTCGACAGTGGAAGTCGAGAGACAGAGGTCCGGCTCGAACCACGGACCTTCTGGTCAGTAAATCGATAAACAAGCATACTGCTTGTTCAGTTGTGGCAAAACAGTTAGGTGAACGGTCATGGATATAAGAGCGCACAAAATAATCAAGTTTATTTCTTAGTTGGTGATGAAATTTGTCCTCTATCCAAACACCACCCGGAGGGACCAATTGGAACCTTCCAAGAATAATTTTCGTCGGAGGAAGTGACTGGGGACTGGTTCGTTCATCGATCTCAAAACGTCATGAGTGCGATTGAGTTTCCAGCTAGCGGAGGCGGTATACCTCAATGCAACAAACAACCTGTGTAGATAGGATGCTTTGCAGATCCATGATTTCAAACGCGTCTCTTCATTTCATGGGAACCAAGCCGCTGCATAACTGTACCTATCAGTAGGCTACGCATCGGCTTACAGACAAATCAATGGGAGCAGCTGACTTTGCTAGCTCTGAGCTTAGTGATCACGTGACATTGCGATTCCGGTTCATATTATGCTGCAACCTCTGGAACTCAAGGTCTTGTTGTGAATTCAGGCGAATTTCCCACCGAGGTTAGCATGGGAACAAGAGAATGCAGACGTTAGTCGAGTGTCTCTGTGGATAAAAAACAACCTTCTATTCAGCAAGACGACAAAATGTGTGCTCACGAGGCTGAGCCTCAGACCAGTCGCATTGAAACCTAACAGCCAGAAACTGGCAGATTAAAATTAGCCAAGGAGCAAAATGGATCCGAGTGTTGGAGCGGTAGTTCAGGATAACGTGAATTCAGATGCGGATACCCACGCGAAAACATTGCTTCACTCACAATACATCTCAACTAACATCTCCACCAGGAAAAACGCCGCTTCGAACGAAAGCTGTTTCATGACTACTGCTCACCAATGAGTATCTACACTCGTGAGTTCTTCGTGGGCGAGGAAACAAACGGACGGTCTTAATCTATCAGCAAACGCATTGGGTTATCCTAGTAGCAATGACACAAGGTCTACGACGCCTAATCTTTACAACCTGGCGAGCCCACAGAGGTTGACTTATCTGCACTCCAGCTGCTATGTTGTTTGTCTTTCATTCATTAGATTCAGCTACCTCTACTGGTTTTCGTTGATGCATGACTCAGATTTAGAATTCGGGTGCCGTAAACGGGAACATGACGCTCAGTTTTCTCACCTAGTTTCAAGGTGTCCTGGCAACCAATTTTCGCATCGGATACGGGGATGTAGCCGCAAGACGGAACACACGTGGATGAATTGCTGCACACTGTGCAGCCAGAAGACCCTAAACCTCCGGTATCACTTCAAGGGAGAAAAAATCGTTCAGCTGTAACATCCTAGCCTAGCTGCCTTGCTACCCGAAAGAGACACGAGGACTGGGATACTTTCAGATTACCCTAGGCAGAGGAAATCGACAGGCAGAGGTCGGATTCGAACCACGGACCTTTCGGTCAGTCAATTCACCCTCTAACGACTCGGGCCATTTCGCTCCACTTCAAGAGATTCTGGGTACGCCGAGACATTTCTTCAACGAAGGCACAGTACAAACGTTGTGGATATAGAAATACCAGCGTTCCGTACAAGACATATTGGCCGCAGAACCAACAGTCCATCTTGATCCGGACAAGAGCGCCTCGTTATAATATCGCTTGGGGGCGAGATGGCCCAAGCTGTTAGATTGCGAATTTACTGACCGGAAGATCCATGGTTCGAACCCGACCCGTACCTAGTCTTGGGCAACCTGGCAGTATCAGAAAGGGTGCTACAGCTGAACGATTTTTTGCTTGGCGGTTCCAACAAATCACTGATATTGCGGATAGTATACACCAATTTGAGATGTCAAGTTCAGAAGATGTTGGATGTAGACTGGTCACGAGGAAACTAGAACGTGTTAGGTGCACAGTAACCAGGATTATTTGTAGTTGGTTTAACTCAGGCCAAATGGAACACCTGTAGGAGTTGGCTGGCACAGACAACTCAGGGGATGCTTGGTCTCTGTTCAACATATTCTCACTCACGATAAAAGTCCTTTCTGGTCCTTGCACAGTTTTTGTACTTTGAACAGTTGTCGCTAAAACATCGGTCACTGTCCATTTAAAATTTTGAATTGCATTGTCAGCCGTCCCAAACTTGCAGAGTTTCTATGATAACAGGATCTCCGTGAACTGTTTGAGTACCAGTAGGATGCAGCGGTTGTATGATGCGCAGGAACACTATGAAATTCTTCACAAGAGTCAGGCCTTTGTTCATACACTCCGCGACCGAACATGCGTTTCCGGAATGAAATCTGACGTTCTTTAGGGATCAAACCCAGAGTATACAAAAACCAAAGAATGAGTGTGACAGAATCATATCACCATTCCATGGTGTCGTCTTTTCGAGGGGTATTTTGATGATGTTTGTCAGCCATTTCGAATCGAATCTTCACTGTGCTTTAAACGAGATGGTGGATGACATCTAGATTGGCATTCCTCCATATCAGTCAGTATCAGAACATCCACCACTTCATTTCTCAAGGTTGTTGATGTCCGTGTCTCTGTGGGCTTAAACTGTTTGCACACCCCTACAAGTTCCGATCGAGTGGAAAATAGTACATGTTTGTCAGTCCAACACCTTTACAAGACGGAGCAGCAACCGGCCTTTAATAGTGAACCTTCTAATACCTGTGTGTACCCTTACTTCGAGTAAGACCACAGTGAGCATTCGAGAAATACGCAGCATGGTAATGATTCTGAGCTAAGGCAACGTAAACAAGTGCACTTCGCTTAAACTGTAGCATGTCTGATGCTCCCGCATTCTGGACAAAATCTCCGGTCAGTGACGAAACCACATTACCGATAGCGATCAGAAAATACTCCATGTCGAATAACTGGGCCCATAGAAGTAGTCGAGACCTAGCTGGGTCAAAGGAAGGGGTCCCAGTATAGGTGGTTGTCAGGACGCGCTGACATGAAAAAAAGCACATGTACATAGAGTGACGCATCCCCAAGGTCACCATCCGTACGACACGTTTCGGATAGCAGGTGCGTTGGCTGAGCCGACCAAGCACGGCTTAGCAACATAAGACCAGTGGAGTGGGGCTGAAATTGTTCACGAGCGGAACACCGCCATTGGTTGTACAGGACGAGCAAGTGGACGACCATATTTGGCCATTTTCTATAGAGGAGAATGTCGGTAGCTCAGGTAGCGTAGATGGTCGTTGGCGTGTTCGCTGAGCTGGGCAATTTGGTTGCAAACGTTTCATCACCAATCGAGATGACATCATCAGTGCGTAGTTGTGCGTAGCGGTGGGTTAGTGGTTGTGCGTTCAGTAGTGTTACGTGTGTGTTGATATACGTGCCGGGTAGCCGGGAATGACCTTTGACCGCGCTTAGTTATTCTGTCGGGCGGTTCCATTGGTTGTTCTTTTATCCCGTGTCCTCATTCGCCGATGCCCACGTGACCTTGCAATAGCGAACGACTGATGTCTTGAAGCACATCCCCACTCACTTTTCAGGCCGTAACAAAAGATGCAAAGTAGCTAAGCTGCGGTACGAATTTGTCCGGACCGCCTTCGTTGCACCATCGATCGGACACCACTGTTGAGGCGTTTATTCCTGTTAAGCTTGTGGCACGTCTTGGTTACTCACTCTGTCAGGGGAGCTGCTAGGACCTATAGGTCAAGGGATTGCGAGGTCGGCAGGGCAACTTGACTGGCCACGTGGTTGAAGGCAGGTGATTGCACGCGTGACACAGGTCCTTAGTCCACAACTTAATGTATGCAAATGATTGATTTTGTGTATTACTTCTAAAAAGTCCTGTGTAGACATACATCCCAACCGTAGTGCCAGAGTGGAGGTACTATACCTGCATATGGTATGCCCAGAAGTTCATATCAAGTTCCTCTGCACAACCTCATACCATCTGCAGTTTCAGCTTAGTTATAAATCGGTAAATGGTCAAAAACGGCATTCTGCTTTGTTTGCGACTTCTCGATATTCAGGCAGAGCATCTGGGCTATTCTTTGCTTCTTTCAGTAGCAAAATACATCGGCATTCAAATGTTTTATGGGTGGGTTGACGATGATTGTCTATGTACTAGTGAGAATTCTGAGAATTACCTGGATCTTGTTATTGAACTTCAAAATTCAATTTTCTACACAATTCTCCTTGGGTTTAAAGCAAAAAACTCACCCTGTCATATGATGGGCTTTGCTTTATTTGGCTAGGTCTTCTCAACCGAAAGTAATGTATAAATTTGACCAAACTCGACTTAGCCGTTTAAGGGGTGCTTCACTGGTGAGTTATTTGAATCTGCAAAGTCTTTTCCATTACTCTACGTGTTTTTTCCGCCTCTCAAGGAGGCTGATTCCAAAGAAAGCTTGATGTATTGTATCTTGAGTCCTAGCGCTCATACGGCAAACATCCATTGATCAGTCCAGTCATTGAACCTACCTTTTTGTCTGTCTTCATCTTACACACTTAGTCGATTTTTTCAATCATCAGGGGTCGAGATGGTTAGAGCACGAATTTACTGATAGGAAGGTCCGTGGTTCGAACCCAACTTCTGCCTCTCGACTTCCCCTGTCTAGGTTTGGGCAACCTGGCAGTATCCCAGCCCTCGTGCTTCATGTATTGTATCTTGAGTCCTAGCGGTCGTACGGCAAACATCCATTGATCAGTCCAGTCATTGAACCTACCTTTTTGTCTGTCTTCATCTTACACACTTAGTCGATTTTTTCAATCATCAGGGGTCGAGATGGTTAGAGCACGAATTTACTGATAGGAAGGTCCGTGGTTCGAACCCAACTTCTGCCTCTCGACTTCCCCTGTCTAGGTTTGGGTCACCTGGAAGTATCCCAGCCCTCGTGCTTCCTATGGGTGGCATGGCTGCTAGGCATTCAAGTGGTGTTACAGCTGAACGATTTAAATTTAAAATTTCTTCCAAATAGGTTCATTTTGAACAGCCAGAATACAACTGGACGACTCACCGCTAAATTG
>NW_008751796.1:56362-70010 GCF_000715545.1 Opisthorchis viverrini
TATCGCGTAGTCTGGCAGGCTCAGGCGTAACCAATAGACGGCCACCCACGATACAACAGTGGTCAGCAGCCCAGCAATAGCGAACGACTGATGTCTTGAAGCACATCCCCACTCACTTTTCAGGCCGTAACAAAAGATGCAAAGTAGCTAAGCTGCGGTACGAATTTGTCCGGACCGCCTTCGTTGCACCATCGATCGGACACCACTGTTGAGGCGTTTATTCCTGTTAAGCTTTTGGCACGTCTTGGTTACTCACTCTGTCAGGGGAGCTGCTAGGACCTATAGGTCAAGGGATTGCGAGGTCGGCAGGGCAACTTGACTGGCCACGTGGTTGAAGGCAGGTGATTGCACGCGTGACACAGGTCCTTAGTCCACAACTTAATGTATGCAAATGATTGATTTTGTGTATTACTTCTAAAAAGTCCTGTGTAGACATACATCCCAACCGTAGTGCCAGAGTGGAGGTACTATACCTGCATATGGTATGCCCAGAAGTTCATATCAAGTTCCTCTGCACAACCTCATACCATCTGCAGTTTCAGCTTAGTTATAAATCGGTAAATGGTCAAAAACGGCATTCTGCTTTGTTTGCGACTTCTCGATATTCAGGCAGAGCATCTGGGCTATTCTTTGCTTCTTTCAGTAGCAAAATACATCGGCATTCAAATGTTTTATGGGTGGGTTGACGATGATTGTCTATGTACTAGTGAGAATTCTGAGAATTACCTGGATCTTGTTATTGAACTTCAAAATTCAATTTTCTACACAATTCTCCTTGGGTTTAAAGCAAAAAACTCACCCTGTCATATGATGGGCTTTGCTTTATTTGGCTAGGTCTTCTCAACCGAAAGTAATGTATAAATTTGACCAAACTCGACTTAGCCGTTTAAGGGGTGCTTCACTGGTGAGTTATTTGAATCTGCAAAGTCTTTTCCATTACTCTACGTGTTTTTTCCGCCTCTCAAGGAGGCTGATTCCAAAGAAAGCTTGATGTATTGTATCTTGAGTCCTAGCGGTCGTACGGCAAACATCCATTGATCAGTCCAGTCATTGAACCTACCTTTTTGTCTGTCTTCATCTTACACACTTAGTCGATTTTTTCAATCATCAGGGGTCGAGATGGTTAGAGCACGAATTTACTGATAGGAAGGTCCGTGGTTCGAACCCAACTTCTGCCTCTCGACTTCCCCTGTCTAGGTTTGGGTCACCTGGAAGTATCCCAGCCCTCGTGCTTCCTATGGGTGGCATGGTTGCTAGGCATTCAAGTGGTGTTACAGCTGAACGATTTAAATTTAAAATTTCTTCCAAATAGGTTCATTTTGAACAGCCAGAATACAACTGGACGACTCACCGCTAAATTGTTTTTACAACAGATGAACTAACGGCTGAAAAAGTGCTCTGCCTTTCAATTGTCGGCACAAGTGATCATGCACGACTGACAATTACATCAGATGTGCAATGCCTTTCCTTCAGAACGAGACGCTTCTTACTGCGGTTAAGAAGTAATCAATTCAGAAACCACTGTACAATACTGGGTCGCGAGGATAAATCTCGTTTTTAACCATGTCCGGCGCAGGCCTTCTCGACAAATCTCCATTTTTTTAGATGAACGCAATTCTCAGTGAAACGTGGCATCATAGCGGTCACTACAATCAATGGCCTTGAATAAGTAGTACAAGAGACTACAGAAACTATAAGTCACCGATATGACTCTGTACTCTTTTCTACGTCTGATTTACCATCCTTGCTTCACTCTGTGTCTTTCGTTAGACAAAGTGATATTCACTTGGAGTAGTGTTCTTAAAACCAATACATCGACTGATAAGAATAAGCCCTATCCATGTCGAATTAGACGATGCCGTCAGTACAATCTTCCTTAATTTTCCAAAAACATTTCAGAGTCAACCAGATCATTTTGTCCAAGACCCACCTGCAGAATAGGTTTGTTTAATATTTGTCAGTCAAAGTTCGAGTCTCTGGATGTTGCTCAGTAGTTGCAAACGACAAAGTTGGCGTGTTCCAGTGTTCTGTCCTCGGACCACCCTTGTTCAGCATGACTGCCAGTCATCATCATCAATTGCTAGCTCACCACAATCATTTCGAGGTGCCTACACCTCCAGACATTCACTAAGGCAATCGGGATAGAAACTGACAACAAGAACGTCGCGGACATCGTTTGACAGCCATATCTTGTAGTCTCCAACCAGGCACAGTGAAGACCACGCGGTCCCCATCCTGGAAGGCGAGCAGAACCGACAGCACCCAAGCGTTTCGTGATCCCCTTCATACTCCTCTGCCAAGTCAAGGGTTGGCCACCTCTCTGTTCACGTCACTGTGAGTTGGGCATGGAAAACAGCACTCTCTCTTCGGCAAATGATCGTTCTGCATACGCAACACGTCCCAACCAACGCAGCTTCTGGTGCTGGACACATTCTTCAATGGAAGTACCCGTTGCGCAACCGAAAACGTGCTTTCTAACTGCCTCGTTACGGATTCGTCGACATCAACCCACACGAGCTATGGTTCTGAGACAACGATGATCGAACACCTGAAGACGTCTCAGGTCCGCTGCTCGAATAGGCCAAGTCTCACACCCATACAATAAAACAGCCCGTACTGTAGCTTGATGGCAAAAAATTCGCGCCAATTAGGCAGTTACGCTGAAGACACTAAACCACGATGACGATAATGTGGCTCCAGGAGACCCAAATCCACATCACAATACGTCTGCTCAACGGACGTGAACGCACTCCCATCAAATGACAATAAAGTCAAGCTCGCGTCTATCTGAATGTCTATTCTAATCAGCTCGTGTCTGTATCATTCTCTGAGTCGTCGCTGAATCAGACGCCCACCGGTCACAGTAGCTACCCTGACATCCATGTAACTATTGATCCTGGTCTCACAAATCAATCTGACCAAGTTGATACATGCGATGCATAACTTCAAGCACTCCACTTTCCATTTTAAGCTCTGAATGTCACGCGACCATGGATGCGTCATCTCGTGGTTGCTATACGTTTCGTCTTCTACCTGTCCTACTGCATCTGAATCACACACGAAATAAACCTGTACCAATTTTGTCAGTGAAATCGCGATTTCGAAGAGAAACTTTTGTAGCAGGTGGAACGTCGCATTTGGTATTTGTCTATGAAAACCAAAATAGTGGGGTGCCATTTGTCTAATTTGAATCTACAAAGTGAAGCTGACATATTCCATACTATATATATGTACCCCATATTATAGTTTAATTCCAACCACATCATACAGTGCTTCCTTTGACAATGTACACAAACAAAAAAGGGACATTGGAAATTTCAATTTGAACCAGCTCTACGAAGCGTCGAGTGGTTAGTTTCCCCAACGTGTGACCCTGGTATACCATATTAAGCTATCACGAACCCGCTAGACTCGCTTTTGTTGCTAGGTGCAATTTGCGATGATCATCGTCCATAAAACTATCTTCAATAGGACACTAATATTGTTTATGAACCGATGTGGCGGTCGACGTCTGATGCAGCAGAAACGTTTCGGAAAGGAAACTTGTTCAGTATTCAGAGCTACTTTACAGGTAGTAAACTCCTCGAGTGTGGCTAACTGTTGTCTTTGCGCTACTTCATCACGAAGAACATCCTCTTGACCGATGATCGACGACAAGAGTATCTAATCGACCTTCAGGTGTTTTCCTATAATATCGCAGCTGCTTGACCATAACCGTGGTAAATCAACCCTTCAGAAACAATGATAGTCATTTGCACCCCATCCATTAAAACACACCTTTGACTCAGGTGATTAACGAGTGGAAAAAACTTCCCACCTGAGTTGTTTCTGTACCTACAGTGGTGGACCCTGATTGAAAGATATGGTAAACCTCGGGCACGGTGAGCTTTGCTCCCAGTTATTTCGGATATTTCGTACCGCTTCACATTGCTCTTGCTGAGTAGTGTTCGCCCGTGGATATGACAAAGCTGACGAGGGTTATCTCCCCTAATCTTCATATTCGCTTGTCTGATTCGTTTACCGTGGATAGCTGAGAAATCTCGTTAGATGTACACATATTAAAGTCATCTGAATACTCAGTTTAACACACTTGTATATAGGTCGGGCATACCGTGTGATCAACATGAGAGGAAGCTTTTGAATACCGTGCGGAATCTACCGAAAACTGTTGTATATCAATGCACATAGAGGGGTACCGGGTATTCAACCACCAAAATGCCTTTGAAAAGTGTCCAGATAGACAGTTACCGACAAGGGGGTTTTTCCCAAGTGACGTCGAGCAGACACGAAGTGAACGATGCCTTTGGAAAGTCCCAACCAGTCCAACAGGTTCATACGAAAAACTAACCTATTCCTCCAAACTGGTCTCGGATAACCTGAACATCGGTTAAGGGTTGGTCGGAAAAACCTGCTAATCTCATGTACCAAGCTTATCAAGACCTTCCAGTGGATAACAATCAACGAAATAATGGCAGCAAAAGAATTGACTCACATCATAGAAACGGACGCGACCACCTGACAAAAGCTTCGGTCCACAAGCACATAGCCGACCACAGAAGCGCACAAGGGACGGGACGTAAGAACAATCCACCGGAGCAGCGTGGACCGTCTCTCTTATGCCTCCGGCGCGCACTGATTTACGACAAATGTGCGTGGGCGCCGACGTGCAGTCCGACGTTCACGATACGTACGTCTGATTGGCTGGTGACACAGTTACGGACATTCGGCTCGCGTATTAAGCCCGCCAGCCAGTCGGGCTACACTGCAACCGCCTCGGTCCTCGACCTAGACAACTCAGCCACCAGTGCACAAATGCAAGATCGGAAACCGTGTCGACCTGCCATTCGTAAACCCACGTACCTTTTTTATACCCATGCTCGACCTAGCAAATGGACATGGATTCTATTGACATCCAAATCGCCGTCCTGTTGCGCCGATATTGGTCGTGCGAGCGTAGCTGGCTTGATCTAATCGAATGTATGGACTCCCAAACTGTAGAAGCTTTCGTATGACCGTCACTACACACCATTTGTATTTCGGTCTTCGCTGTTTTCAGACGGATTACTGGACTACTGCAATTTACATACTGAGTGGATGAAGTAAGTACAGGTCAGGTTGTACATCTTACGGGGCAACTGTCGGGTTTTTCGGTATTTTGGCATATACCCTGTAGACATTTATTGCAACAGTGAAAGTTACCATTGCATTAACGATAGGCAATTCTTTTTGTTTTTAAAAAAAGTCGATTTTATCAGTAATTTACTGATTCATTTGGTACCCCCCGCCGTCGCAAAGAATCATGCCCTAATAGGACCAAGCAGCTGAGAAAGGCAACCTCAACTGGTGAACTTTGCACCCCCGGGTTTTCAATGCTTTCTTGATACGATCAAAGTGACATGTTTTTTTTTTCATTTTCGTGATACAGGGGGATCACTCTAGAACAATAGATACATCGTAAATGACAACATCAGTTGAACACTCAAGTTTGACATAAAAGTAAGCAAAAGTCTAATCGGATTAAGTGAGTTATATGCCAAGTTGCAACTGCTCTGTTCGGCAAACGAATACAACGAATGCTCAAACCCCAAAAAATCGCTCTGGATTGATGTAGCTGACTGAGCCTGAGAAAAGAAAAACAGCTCCATATTCAGCAAGCGGAATCACCTTTTACAAAAGGTTAGCCCTTCTTTTACGATAATCGAAACCTCGGTTTTTGGCATCGGGATCACCCAAGACAATAGTGACGTTGATGTCTATCCATATCGGATTTATTGTTTGCCCAATCGTAGGGCAGTTACATCATGCAATCCTCAACTCGGTCCCGAGTATGGAAGCCGCCAAACCAGCGTAGTGATGATCTATACGCCAGCGGGCCCTCTTGCGTTACTGTCCTCCCCTTGCATGCGCTCTGCCCCTACGTGCATATGGTTATCGATCAGTCAATATGGAGACTCGCTTACCCTCCCACGTGGCTTACACTAGTGAGTCATCTCCAGTCGGCTTGTGCAATCAGGTTCAACGAATGCTTCTGGTGTGGAGGCACGCAGTTGTGTGATATCTGTCAATTGGATTGACAACCTGGAAAAGCAGATGCACCTCAAAATCCAGAGAACAGATGCATATATGGATGCTTGATCATTGTTAGTGAATCAATACTTGTGGAGATTTCATCCTGTAAGTGAAGCTGAAAAGCCGAGAAGCACTGCATAGATTGGCTTCACTTATAGGACGAAATCTCCACAAAAATCTCAAATCTCCTCGCACTACCAACAATCAATCAGTATTATCTAAATGCGTTCACGTGAAGGAACTCCAAGCATTTTGGTGTGCACTTCTTCGGGAAAAAAAGCGTTTTGTTTTTGAATCCGTCCATGATTGAAAAAGATATCTGTTAATATAGTACGCCTTGGATGCATTCATACTACTCACCGATGACAGCACTTCATGCACTTTATTGCAACGTAGTACTATTAGTAACTTCCAACCGCCAATGGATATATTGACAGAGTCCCAAGGACTACGAAATGCACGTGGACCCTGTGAGAACCGTCAATGTGTTCGTCTTTTCTGTGACGTGGCGATTTCGATGCCCCAATGTTCAACAACCGCTGTACCGAAATTGGCGTTATCGATTCATTGTTTTATGTTATTCCCTTAAAACCTGGGCATTCTCGAAAGACGCCCATGACATTCGGATATCACACACTGTTTTGAATCTTCAGAGGTAATTTGTTGTATCTGTTGTGTCGTCAGCCAATGACTGCTTATAACTGGAAATAACCAGAAAGCCAGTTTATCGAAGCAATCGTCTGAAGTGCCTCCAAGAGCCGTCGTATAGTGTAGTTTTTCGAGAGATTATTCAGTGCTCAAGGAGTGAACTTACTGACCTTCAAAGTCCCCTCTGCATCTCGATCGCTCCAGTCTAGGCTTGGGCAACCTGACAGTGGCTCAAGCTTTTGGACTGCATGAGAGCTGGGCGCCCAAATGGTTATACAGTTAATCGATTAGCCTTGTTCGTTTTCATTAGTAATTTCCCACTTTTACCAGCATGATCGGCAGGCATCTGGAAACAATTATGGTGCTTTTAACTGAAGAAAAAACGAGCAACCTTTTAAAACAGTCGGTTTATTGTCTTCAAACGTAACAACCAGATCTAATCAATTCGCTACCCACAAGGTTGCTGACAACTGTTCGACAGCCCACGACCGGTTTCGCCCTTCTTGGGGCTCATCAGATGGGCGCGCAGTCCCCGAACTTCCGTCAACATTATGTTCTACTTGAACCCAAATTAGACTGTTTTCGAGAAATACACCCATTTGCAAATCAATTTGGTTTTTACGAGAGACTCTAGTGAATCCTTCGTTTATGCTATTCTACAACTGAATGTGCTGTACGTAGGCCGCCTCATGATTCAGTTGGCACGATATTCGAGATATCACACGGCTGGGTTCAGGATGTCATTCTTAAAACTTTTCCTCACTTGGAGCCAAAAGTTTGATTTTGCTCACATATGCTAAGAAATATTAGCATTGGCGATTGAAATGACTGTGAAGCACTACTTTGTTTTTGATCATTTTGGATGGTAGGTTAGAAATATCACTTTTTATGTTTTGATGACGTAGTTCCAGACTGGTGTTTCTCATTCAGCAATTTGAGGCCCCCGACAGAAGTAAGTAACAAGCTGTTTGGTCTGGTTCGGTGCATTGACAATCAGTTTATTTTGCCTGGATATCTTGACGCATGTAGCAGCTATGTTCAGTCTGTTCAAGTTGCCAGATAGGAATAGTTGGAACACTTCCGGAGTTCTACAGTTCAAGGTCAAAAGGTCCCACTCGGATAGTCAGCGCGAAGTGTTATTCATCGTTTTACACAGATTTACATCAACGAACAATCATGGTGAACAAGGAATCGTCTCTAATAAAAACGTCTGTTCAGCGACCGCTGTTGAGAGTAATCGAAAACAGTTGTGTCTACGGACTGAATGTCCTAGCATGCTGTGACCTGAAAATTGCCTCTAGATTTACAAATAACGTCCATTTTTGCCGAGCAATTCCGGAGACAGTGTAGACACTAACATCAGTGTTCTCTCTGTTCACCACTGTGAGAAGCGCGAGAACTCATTCAATAGTGACCAGCCCAGTAGTTTCAGCAAAGCTGCTAGAAAGCTTCGACGAATCCAAAAAGCAACTTTACAGCAGAATTTTTGATTGGCACTAATCTGGACGTAACCCTGAGAGCCGAAACACCTTCGACAAAAACTCCTTCTTGTGAAAGGCAGTTTATTTCAATCTTTAAATATATTTTATGCAGAGCAATCGCAAAACAACTTGCACGCACCAAGCACGTGTTACCTTAAGACTTATTTTTAGAATTCGTGAAGAATGGGATCAAATCTAAATACTGTTTTTTGTGTTCATTCACGTCAACATCAAGGAATCTCGTCTGGCAATTTCCCAGGAAGTGCGTTCGAATGGTTTGCTCATGAGTCTGGTCTCTATCTTCCTGATGAGAATTCTCCCGATTATTAGAAGGTGGGCTGGTAGATTTCGCTATTATGGGTCGGAAGGGGTCGGGTGCACCCATCAACCATTCGCCTACCGAACGGGTGATCTATCGATCGAAACCGCACGCTTTTTTTGCGCCCATGCACGTGAACTTCACAGCTGACTCATCACACCAACCACTGCCTATAAATTATCAGTGACATTCTGTCAGCTGCATCACAAAGCCCATTGATTGAGTTGATATCTTCCGGATGTCCAAAGGGTTTTGGTGTGAATTGCTTTAGTTAGGGTTTGATGTCATTAACACTGTAAATCATGGTAACCACATCGTTAGTCTGTCTAAATCGACCTTAGCCACCAAATTAGCATAGTGTTTCCAAAAGGTTTATAATTTTTCCAAACATTTCTTATATTGTCATAAAAAAATACTCACAAGGTTGCTGGAAACTCTTCGACAGCTCACGACCGGTTTCGCCCTTCTTGTGGCTCATCAGATGGGCGCGCAGTCCCCGAACTTCCGTCAACCTTATGTTCTACTTGAACCCAAATTAGACTGTTTTCGAGAAATACACCCATTTGCAAATCACTTTGGTTTTGACGGGAGTTTCAGGTGAATCTCTCGTTTAAGATGTTCTTCAACTGAATGTGCTGTACGTAGGCCGCCTCATGTTTCAGTCGGTACGATATTCGAGAAATCGCAGTATATTTACATAAAGGGAACTGCTCACAACGTTGCTGAGAACTCTTCGACAGCTCACGACCGGTTTCACCCTTCTTGGGGCGCAGTCCCTAAACTTCCGTCAAACTTGTGTTCTCCCAATTGGACTGTTTTCAAGAAAAACACTCATCTGCTAATCAATTTGGTTTCCAAGGGAGAGGTTGAATATAACTCCTCTTTAACTAGGTAACGTAATATGTAACAAGTGCTTTTGAGGAAGAGCTATTTGTAGTGACAAATACACTCATCTGTTAATCGATTTCTTATATTATTTATAAAACAATAAACCTGTCCACATCAACGTCCCGCGGTCACGTTTCGCATACTGCGACCAACGGCAACTAGATTTTGCTACGATTAGTCTCGTTTGAAGCTTTGCTGGTAGGCTGAAAAATCGATCTGAAATTCACAACCTGGTAATTATTGGGTTGTCCAAGGAATGAATGACCTTGAAACCAGCACTATGTCGCGGTTAGTGAGTAGAGAAACGCTCAGCCAGACTAAACTTATGCTTGATTTTTCGAAAAGTCTATGACAATTCTATTACGACTAAGTTGCAAATCGAGTATATCAATTGATCGCCTGAAAATTTTATGGTCCAAAGAATGAAAGGAAAATTCCAGAATAGAATGTAGTTGTCAGGGTGCGCCCAGACAGAAGGAAAAGCACATATGCAGAGAGTGACGCATCCCCAAGGTCACCATCGGTTCGACACGTCCGGAAAGTAGGTGAGTTGGCGGCTCGAGGCTCCGTACGTTTTTGTCCTGGCAATACAGCCGTGTCCGCAGTTCTCTGTCTTCTCCCTATCGCGTAGTCTGGCAGGCTCAGTGCAGGCGAACCCAATAACCCCAGTAGTCATCTAAGACACCGAGTCATCTTAACCCATTCAGTAAGTGCAGATAGAAGACAGATATTAGGGTATGTGGTGGAACGCGTGGTTTCTACGTATAGTGCAGTCGGCAGTCGGATGGGCATTGGTCATCCACGACGGTCTTCCTCAACAGCATTTCCTGATGTAGACTGACAGAGAAGCAAGCATGGGGGGTGGTGTGGAGGAAGGGGACAGTTTGCTTACTCTCGGTCACCGGAAACGCCAAATTTCAAGCTACACGAAAAATACTGTCAGGCTAGGAACGACAAAGGTACGGTGATCTTTCTCTTAGGAAGGACACTTCGGCCAGAAAGCATTCCGTTTCGCCAATGGTCGAAATTCAAGCACAGATCTTCGGTGTTGTCAAAGGCTTCATGGATGATGTGAGTTCTCAACAGCCGTTTCAAGTACTGTGAAGCAAATGACTGTGGATGTGACAGAGCAGAATTGTGATAACAAAACGCTGGCAAGTTCGATGGCCTTTTTTTATGCGGAATCCGTTGTATTCTACTGCGGACGATAGAACTTGAGGAACTTCTTGTAGGATGACAGTCTTTTTGTGTCAATTTATTTCAGCGGCCTGTAAAAGCTACTCAAAGTGTTCTGTGCCCAATCCCTGCACCCTCTCCAAGTGGATCGCAGAAGGACGAAACTTTGTATATCAGAGATGAGCTATTTCAAGGTCGTTTACATCGCAAGGTCCTTGAAATTGACCAAGAGATTTGAATGCTGCGCTATGCAAGGTCATGTGGTTCAGACCTTTTTTTTCTAGACGGTGTTTAGTAGTTCCACAATCAGGACCGTCAAATGTTGTTTACATAGATGAAAACGTGAACAGTCGAGGCTATCATGAAAATCATCGTGTTCCATCAGTTCTGTGATATCACAGTTTACTTTCGTTATGATCTAACCAAACTTTTTCAACGTCAATCGGAGAGGCGAAACCTGCTTTGATGCGCGAGTTGTCCCTTTTTGGGGGTTACCAATTAAGGATGACTGGTGAGTTGGTATGAAGGAAACCATGTGAGGAAATACGGTATTTACAAAATGGAAGCTTTTTTTAATCAGTTGAGTACTCCTAACGTATGGTTCTGATTTCATTTTGGCAATATTTTATCGACTATTATTCTCAGAAGTACTGTTTCCATTAGATATCTGTTTGTGGATGTCATGTGATTGTGGGCTACACGTTTCAAGTCATCATTAAAGTGCATGATCTGAAGCCGCAAAAGTCCCACAGTGTTTCTAAGAAATCGCTAATAATCGAAATCCTTGTACAGTTCACACGACTCTTTAGACCTAGTGTTATTTTCAGCGTCTCAGTTTCTCCACTCGCCAGTTTGTCTTTGCCAGTAGCGTTCCAAAACGAAGCCTACTCTCACATCCCGTTTCGCTAGCAAGGAACAACCCGACAATCTTCGTTGTTGAAAATTTTCCATAGTTTTACTAGAAAATATAATAAAGTTCTTCGTAATGCACTACTCATAAGGTTGCTGAAAATTCGTTGACAGCTCACTAACAGTTTCGCCCTTTTTGGGGCTCATCAAGTAGGCGCAGTCCCTGAGTTTCCATCAAACTGCACGAAATTAGCGAAATGCACTCATTTGCAAACTAATTTGGTTCTTTCGAGAGACTCACCTGAAACCCTGATGAATCTCTCGTTTGTGATGTGGTCGTGGGCTGTCGACGAATTTTTAGCAACATTGTGAGTAGTGCATTACAAATATGCATGTATCGCGATATCTCAAATATCGTAGCGAGCGATGGAGCATCAGGCTGCCTGGTGCGGCACATTCAGTTGCCTGGAAACATCACAAACGAGAGAGTCAGCTGGGTTCCAGGTGAGTCTCTCGAAAAACCAAAGATGGTAACGTTCTCTTTTGTCTCAGCGGTGAAAACTGCCATGGTGGAAGCATCGTCACACAGCACATTCCACTGAGTTTTGCGGGTTTTTCCTCTCTCTGTGTGCGACGAAATGAACTGGGATAGGGGCCTGTGTTTACCATACCACTGACTATACGCTGCGTCACTTGACTTCATCGTCGGGTTGGGTAAGATTCATACATGTATATAGGTCGGGTTCATTCCGAGTCAGACGTATTTCTATGGTGATTTTGAACCCTACGGGACAGAACCTATCTCACCCGGCTTGATTGCACAAATGAACATCTAATGAACAATATTGACATCCATTTTGTTACGCGTGAGGAATTTTGGTGATATGTACATGTATGTATTTTTGATTTTCAGTTGAAACACCTGTATTACACTTCAGGAGGCAACCCACTACCTCTTCCTCACGTTTGGTAGGTGTCACCACCGAAAACAGGGATTAAGGTAGAGACGTTACCTCCCCGGCCAAAGGTTCCTCGTAGGAGGTCACGTGACCAACCACTATGGTCTTGTCATACCTGAATCCAAGTTTCATTTCTGTTATCAAGTAAACAAAGGGTGGGAGTGCGTGACAAAACTTGAAACTGAGGCTTGAGATATGAAGGTTGGTTGATGGTTGGCGAAGCTGACTGGAAGTTTCGAACGTAGCTGGAGTGTAAGGTCTCTTGACGAAGTTGCGAATATCGTGTGCTACATGGGAGCCAATCCTTCACAGACATGTCACATCGTAGTCCTCGGAATACAAACTGATGGAGTCAGGAGTATTTGGCTACGTTTGTTTTTTTCTTTCATATCGGTTCGACTTTCTTCTAGAGCAAGAAGAATGCGAGAGAAGTCTTGAACAACGTCCAAGAGTTGAATGGATGACTGTAAGATATGAGGTCTTCACAACTGTGCATGGGTTAATTCCACTTTTTTCTGTCGTCAAAAGACCTCGGGATGTACTTTTAGAAGGGACTATTCAGATGCGGTAATTTGTCTAGTAATCAATGTGCCCATAAAAAACGACCGTATTCCTGTTATACCTGCTGATTCGCCGGCCTGTGGGCATTCAGGGTTGCTTTCAGGGAGCTGACCTTCCTGATAATTCCCGGTTAACATCTGGTCACGGTCCGGTGAGATTCGGCTCAGAATTTAAACCCTCCAACAAACAGTCAGTTTCATTCAGAAAAGACCGTTTGATTAGCTCCGAGGCGTCATTTCTATTTCAACAACACCGGGGTCAAAAGTCATCGTGCTTGGCTTTCTCGGTTTAATCGGCGATTGGATATGATCGTGGATCAGCATTTCTACGGCTCGGATTTCATTCACTCTCATTCCCGTCCGACCGTTTGTCTACCTGTTTTCTTTATGATAAGAATGAACAAAGAAGCTCGTGAAAAAACACTACGCAGATACCTGGTTATTTCCACCGCAGACAAGTTGGAATTTCTTCGAAGGCCTCCGAAGTCGCACACAAACGTGGAATGCAACAGAAGCAAAGATACCCTACCATAGATGAAAGGCAAATAACTCAGGGACGCCACACATTTGAGGCGACTTACTGAGAGGTATATCAATGCGAGCCTTGAAAAGTTGTAAGTTATTGGGAGGATGAATACAATCAGGAGTGAAGAGCTCCAAGTTTCAAGGCACTTTGACAGTTTGGAAGACTGGTTTGCT
>NW_008751796.1:71463-104093 GCF_000715545.1 Opisthorchis viverrini
GCGACGTGCTGCATATTGCGGAGGCGTTGTCTGTCCTTGATCAACGCTGACTCGAGCTGTCTGGCTTTGATGCAAGGATGTGACGCGCTGCATATTGAGGAGGCGTTGTCTGTCTGGTCAACACCCAGCGGAGCTGAGAGTCACCGTAGATTCCGGGCATTCAGTGGTTGCTTTCAGGGAGCTGACCTTCCTGATAATTCCCGGTTAACATCTGGTCACGGTCCGGTGAGATTCGGCTCAGAATTAACACCCTCCAACAAACAGTCAGTTTCATTCAGAAAAGACCGTTTGATTAGCTCCGAGGCGTCATTTCTATTTCAACAACACCGGGGTCAAAAGTCATCGTGCTTGGCTTTCTCGGTTTAATCGGCGATTGGATATGATCGTGGATCAGCATTTCTACGGCTCGGATTTCATTCACTCTCATTCCCGTCCGACCGTTTGTCTACCTGTTTTCTTTATGATAAGAATGAACAAAGAAGCTCGTGAAAAAGCACCACGTAGATACCTGGTTATTCCCACCGCAGACAAGTCGGAATTTCTTCGAAGGCCTCCGAAGTCGCACACAAACGTGGAATGCAACAGAAGCAAAGATACCCTACCATAGATGAAAGGCAAATAACTCAGGGACGCCACACATTTGAGGCGACTTACTGAGAGGTATATCAATGCGAGCCTTGAAAAGTTGTAAGTTATTGGGAGGATGAATACAATCAGGAGTGAAGAGCTCCAAGTTTCAAGGCACTTTGACAGTTTGGAAGACTGGTTTGCTAGCAATCGCTCAAAAATGGATATCGAGAAGTATACAGTGAAGTTTGAGGCACATAGATCGCAAGCAGAGAATTCGACAAAAGGCGAAACCCCACAAAGTATCTCATTAGGTAGTATCCCCAATTCGAACGGTAAGGAACTGATAGGATCACGTGATGGTATGCGGCTGGATCAATCGAAATGGAGACCAGGCCTCAGTTGAAACATAGCGTTCGGGAAAGCTTTGAGGAGCGGATTTTTGAGTTGGATAAGCGACTGGCAATGTTTTTTCCTCAAGGACTGTTCCGTACCTTGTACCCATGTCTACCACCACTACATGGGTGTGCACATGTTTATTCTTTCGTAAGTTCATTTTTATGTCTATCTCTTACAGCTGGTACGCCAGGAGTTGCCCAAATATGCTCAGAATATGTTATTGCGGCCTACCTGTGTTAGGTATTATGCAGGCAACACCATCAGTGCCATTATGGTCCATTTCACTTCACCGTCTCTCAACTTAGGGTCCTCACAGTATTAAAGTGTCCATCCTAATGAGTGTCCACTTAGTACCTATAGAACTTCACGATCAAGTGCGTAAATCCGCCAAACCAGTTTATTAGATGCCGCGTTGTCCTGGCCAAAAGGAATTGAGGGACTACTCCACCAGAAAGCGGAATACATCATTCTAGAGTACTTTATCAAATTCGATAAAAATCCTCTTCCAGCTCTTCTCTTCGATTTCCGCATCATTTAATAAACGGTGTCACCTTTGTATTTTCATCTTGGCGCGGTTCCTCGAAGGTTTTCGAAGGATTTCACCTCGGGACGATAGGTTGTCGGAGATATCAAGCCCTTATCGAAAATCCAATCAATAGCTGCAATTGGATTGCTGTTCAATCTCTGTACGTATTGTAACGTGGGTCGTCTGGTGATCCGGAGTGTTGATCGGATGAGCGTGCGCCCGGATTTTGCTGTGATCTAGACCCCACACGCCGTGAGAATTTGCAAAGTCATGAACACCCTTAGGCGACACTTGTTTGCGGGATTCTCAATTTGGTGAGAGTATGCAATGTAGCGAGTGCACTATGGGACTAGTTTTCCGATGGAGGGGGCTGCACGACACTTGCTCTAAAACGAAAAAAAGGAAAATGTAAGCAAGGCCCGACAAATCATCCATACTTACACAGAACTCGCACATTGAAAGTGGTGTTATGCGTTACAGTATGGTCGTACTTTCTGGAGTTCGTCCATCATTGCAATATGAATTTCTCACTCAAACGATTACTTCCAGAAACATCAGGGAGCCGTATGATGGTTTTAGAAGCCAGTGACGTAATTTGTGAGGTCAGATTAGTAGCACATCAAGCCAGCTGAACCGAACATCGCTTTCCGACTCCTCTTCCTCGTATACTTTCAATGAGGGCCCAACTGACAGTTGCTCATATCTGTATTTAGACTACATTTTAACTACAATGATTGTGTTTTCTACTTGAACAGGAGTCTCGGTAGCCTTGTCAGCTCTGCTTTACTAGCTAATTCCATCCTGATTCCATTTGGTCCTAATGATACGGATGTAACGCACTACTTATAAAGTTGCTGAAAACTCTCCCACGGCCCACAAGCGCTTTCGCCCTTCGTGGGGCTCATCACATGGACGCCCTATCCGAGTACCTTTCAGCCCCATGTTCTACATAAACACAGGTGATTCTCCAACGAAGATCAAACTGATATGCTTCTGGCACTCATGATCAATCCCGTGACCTCTGGAACTTGAAACATATTGTTTAAAACTAATCCGTTATGGGTACATTGTGTATAATCTACCAAACCGTCTTAACTTTCTGTGATGATAATAGCGTCTCGAATGCCAGCCGCATGTCGGAGTATTACTATTAGTACAATTCGTATCATTGATTTCTGTATGCGTTGTATGAATGGCTGGCATCTGAATCGGATTTGCCATCAACAATCGTCAAACCACTAGACACTTGCACACAACAAGAGAGCTGCACACGTGATCTTGGCATTTTGTAGACTCGAGGGAATAAGATGGGCGCGTAAATATGAGGCTATCGACCGCCTGTAACAGGACAGCTGACGGCGGAACTTACTAGTTGATCACCGCGGTACCAACATTGTCCGTCAGCGTCTTTAAGTTCCAGCGTACTGCCACATCTTTCCTAGTATAGCACCGCTCGGTTGTTACCAGGGTCTGTTGAATGACATCCTCACAGTAGTGACACATAACCTGATGGTATTCCACGAACCCCATAGTTACTGATGTTGCCCAGAATGAAAATGTCTGACAGTTATTCATTGGAAAATGGATCACAATTTGGTTCAAGAATAAGCCGTTTTCTAGGCCACTCCCCCCGGTAAAAGGGAAGTCGCGGCTCTTCAAACTTGCCTGAAGGTTGTCTCCGTGACCGAAATTCCGGTAACTTTGATTTCCAACTCCCGTCCTCGGATGGTCATAGACAGGTTGCTTTTTATGTTAGTTCTAGCCGTTCCTGTCAAGGAGCCCAACCAATGGAGTTGGTTTCCTGTCAGGCTCCTTTCAACTCTAACCGCTTCGAAGAATGTCGGTGTTATAGAGTCGGCCTCCCATTTACCTGAAGGATTTTGCGCATACAAATGAAGTCAGTCAACAACCCAAAGATGTCTATATCGTGTTCACTTCCCAATGCCGTACAGTGGTGAGGACGGTACAGTCACTCGATGCGCCGTAATCTTGGTGTCTAGTTGCATGTCTTGGTTGTTTCAGACGCGTTTCTCCAGGTGAACAAATGCAGTCGTTGATTTTGCAAAAGGATCGTTTATTTCACAATTGAGTGTCAGGTCCGTAGATATTTTGCTGCGAAGATGGCAGAAATCAGTGAAACATGCTACTTCAGAACTATTCAGATGAATACTCGGTTTCTTTTCATGTTGAACCACCAATGAGTCATTGATATACTCATAGTTTAACTAAATCATGATACTACTGAACTGGACGTCGTGGTCACTTGCGATTTTTCTACTTCAAAATACGAGATTAAGGCACAACAGTCTTCAACCAAGAGTATACCGACATTCGATTTGAATGAACAAATATGCCAGAAGTATTGAATCGATATGACTCGTTCAAAATGGCGGAATGCATTGGTACGAATGGTCGTTAAATAGATGTCAAATAAGCCCAAAAAAGAACACGGCGGACTCAAACTCTGGTGGAAGGAAGAAGGCCTTTGCTGCGGAGTTATGGGAAAACTCTAATTGAACAGTTACAGAATATTAGACAGGGAAACAAAACGCTCATATGCATCTTGTTTATACGGGCTGAGCATCTGTCCCCTTCTCGAACGCATCTTCCTGAAATTTCCTGGATACTCACTCAAATGTAAATGAAGGCTACAAAGCAATTCCACAAATTCCGTAACAAACCCCACTTTCCAATAGACAAGAAGCGGATTTACGAGAAAACCACATACTACTCCCATGCCTCATCAGTAGTACCCACCATCACACTGGTAGCAGAGGTCCTCACCTGGGCTCTCATCCTATTGTGAAAGAGTTTGATGAGGTCAACAGATGTGTCCGAACGACACCGTTTTCCATGAAAGACCTACAGTGCTTCTCTGCTGACTGAGTCAATGGCTTTGGTTAGGTCCACAAACAGTCCATAGGGCCGTTGGTTGCATTCACGATAGCCCTCTCGGATTCGTCTTGCAGTGCACTTCAGCCACCTCCAAATCTACCCTCCTTTTCAGAAATGCCAGAGACTAGTTTGACGAACCACACTTTCCCACCAGTGCATAGAAGGCTGATTCCCCGGTAGGTATACGTCTTCGGTCGACTTACTTCTATACCGAAGAATTATTGTTGCACCCTCGAAATCGTGGAGAACGTCTTCCGTATCTAAATTCACTCACGAAAGCTGAAGAAGTCTGTTCTGCAGCGTCGGTCTTGTAAAGTTTTCTGAGGCAGCCGTTCATTCCCTCCACTCTTCCTTTCTTCAGCAAATTTGGTTCTGACTAGTTCTGTAGCTCAGTTTAAGTTATCTAAGTAGAGCTTCAGTCTTTATTGGGTTAGACAGTCTATATAGTTGTGGTCGGTTGAGTGTTTAAGCTACCAGACTTTTGTCAGACTTGCTTGGTTTTTCGCTCCTTTTGTTTTCTATCTATCAGCCCAAGCTAGTGGACTTTCGATCCATAGATTTCTTCCAGATGACCCTTTGTGACAACAGCTATCTGTATACGACTGCAGGTCCTCAATTCGTTTGATCCATCGTTCACGTTTTGTCTCGCGCAGATTTTCCAACAATCGGATCCTGACGCTTCTGATTTGTCTCCGGGTCTGAATAGTTTTGACCAACGCCGAGTTGGATAGCGGTGAGTAGTTATCATCGAAATTCCTGTCTGCTATCTTGTTTGGTCCAATTGTATCCCCAACAGCTGTTCGAATAGGTTTTCGTACTCAAGCCCACCGGCCTTCGGATGTGGTCCAGAATTAGTCACGCAATAGCCCTAGTACTGGAGATTCGGGAGGCTTCCATGCAGTCTCTCTGTTCGTCAATCTTGTTCCATTCAACTTGAATCAGTTCCCCCGGATCCACGACTTGATAGCTTCTTAAGTGGGACGCGCGATTAGGCAGGCATAACAGAATGATCTCTACTGCATTCAGCTTCTTGCGTACTCGTCGTACAGTGGTTGTAGCTACCACAGTTTCGTTCACCGATGTTTCGGGGAGGTGGAGTAGGTAGCTGTGCATTTGAGGCGGGAGCTGACAAATTGATGCGTAAATACAGCACTGTCAGTGAACTGTCAAGTAGGGGATTGTGAAGGAAGCTATGCATTGAAGGCCATTGAGGGCGTGACTGGATCATGTCTGACAATGTCTCTAATCATTGATATGGCCCGTCTCGGTGTCCCCATCCAGGAAGATGGCAATGACCAGCGCAGCTGAGTTTGTTGAATGAGTCCATCCGACAAGCATTGTTCGCACCCCATTGGATCACATGGCTGTTATTGACAGTTTCATGGCTACAAGCACCATCCATGGTCTTCCATCTATGTGGTTCATTGGTCTGAGTCCCACTAGACCCAGTGTCTTCTTCAGGGTTTCTCAACCCTTGAAATCACGCCTACAACAGAAGTCGGGTGGCCGTTGGTGCAGTCCGGTTGATTTGTTAGTCTCCAACTCATGTGATATGATATTGCGAACCCAATTTCACTTTCATGTTCTTTTGTTGTTTCAATCCATTAGTGGATATAATGAGGTCTCGATCAGTCAGCTGGGTCTCCCAGAGTGTACCAAGATTTATCCTGTAGCGCTCACGTCCGTCTCCTTCATACTTACTTCCACTTTCCAGGTTCAAAATCCCATAAGAGGCGTTTTCTTTTCCCATATGCAGTTCACACCATGTGTAGGGGACTGAAGCTTTCTGGTAGCTGGCAATAAGAAATTTCATCTCGTATACTCCATCCTGAGTGTGAGTGGACTCTGTTCAAAAGGACAATGACATCTTTCAACACTACTCATATAGTCTATGAAAAACCCACTACCTGTTCCACCTTCATTAAGGCTCATCAGGTAGACGCTGTCTTCGAATCTCCATCTGGCCTGTTTCTTACCTGGAATACTCACGTTATGATATGTTGCCACTAGAATATCCCATTTTTGTCACGAACTTGTCTGGTCTATCTCACATTAACTTGGCCCAGAGTACTCTGTCCTGTGATCGGTCACATGCACATGTTTGGAATCTGGCCAATTAGAAAGCTGAGCATTTCAGTCGAGTTGAGGAATTTTGTGGCACGATGGTAGATATTAGCACAACCTCCATGTACACCACTGATCCACTTCTGAATCGCCAAAGATACAGCAAATTTGCATATCATCCGATTGGTGTCTTTGCCATGTTTGATTCTGGATTGAATTTGGAATACCTGTCTCTGATGTGACTACAGCCATTCGTCGCCTAAACGCTCACTTTACAGTTGGCGATCATTCTTTTAATGACAAGAGAAGGGGGGCAGTTGTGATTGATGGCTTAGCACGGCCAGCAATTCTCATTTCCGACATTGTTCTGCACGTCTCTTGCACACGGCACTACGCCAGCTGCGACGCGCACCCCCGCCTGGTGCGCGTCCTGGTTTTTGGACATTGACGTCAAAGTGCCCAGACAGTTTCGTTTGTCCCCTGGTTTTTGCATTGGTAATTAGCACGTCGGACGTGTGTTGGCCATGAGATGTGTTGTGTGGGCAGCGATCAGTCAATGGGTTTCGCTAATATTGGGACTGCGGGGGAAAAGTTTACTCACTATTTCAATCAGGTCGATTTGACCAGATTTTGCATCGCTTTTGAACAGAACGTTGTATAGCCGGACAAGTTAAAATGTTTCTCAAAACAGAGGAACAGAGGAAGCCAAGGTTCTAGATGATCTCGAAACGTTCATCTCTTTGCATCAGTCTGTGCATCAAAACCGTCATCCCACGAAAAATCAACAGACTGACACTTCTCGGAAGATCAACGCGGTAGTCCGATGTATGCCACCAATTCATCCGCTTGCAATCACTAGTATCATCACTTGTATTTCACTGCAACACAATGCATGAAACACTGTGGCCAGTTTGGATGCGCCCGACTGAATGTCTATTTGAGTAGCTCGTTTTTTCAACTCAGGATGAATTTGAAAACGTGCCCTCCGGGTTTCAGAGATCCGTCACTCAAACGCACCCACGATGACACACGTACTGTGCTTTGGACGTCGCAAACTGTTACGTGAGCCAAAGCGTCGATCCGTGGAGACCTGAAGCGTGACATTTTCACTAAATAGCCACTCTGAACGACAGGTCTCTCACAGTATGCTGTGCGCACGTCACACCTGATGACGTAAGCCTACAGTCCGACAAGTGGACAGTAGGTTTTGATCAATAAACACTAGATTTCGGCTGGACATCAGCTCATCAGCCTGTCAGGGCAAGAAACCACAATGAGGACATCAACCCGGTCACTAAGGCCTGAGGGCTTGAGCATTAGGTCTCCTTTGAGTTGGGTTTGGGCCGCATTGGCGATCGATGGGCCCGAAGACAATATAGTCCACGACTACATCTCCGTCCGCCAACTATGTGGAACAAGTTGGGCTAACCAGTAACAAAACTTGCCCGAAGCTATCAGTGAAAGGAGGAAAGTCCTTCGCTCCGAAATCGCTCATTAGTAAACACGAGCTGAACGTCTACAAGCCGTTAGACACGAAAGTAAATATCTCAGTTGCGCATAGCCTCACGCGTCCTCTTGAACTTTCCTGGATACTCATTCAAAATTTCAGAATGGTGAGCAAACATTGCAAAGCGGTTCCAAACTTTCCATAATAAACTGTACTTTCCATTGGATGCGGGGATGGAGCTTGAATACCGGACCATAGACTACTCACATGCCTCATTAGTAGTATACACCGTTAACCAGTACTCTTCCAGCACTAATCAGTGGACATGACACTAAGCCTTACTGCCTTTCAGTCGTCGTGTCGGTGTCAAGTGTACCAGGACATGACGTGCACAACTCTTGCCCAGTCCGATGCCCTTGTATCCGTGATCCCGCGGAACAAACAGTGTAAAAACCTACAGAAAGAACTCAAACCGATTAATCCCAGCATGAGGCCCGTGAAATGGCTTCGCGCTGATATTCCGCTGAAACACGAGAGCGTTGGTTATTGTTAAAGGTAGGAAAGAGCGGGGGGAACGTCCAACCTCACTTGACGTGAACCAACAGACAGCCGATTACTGGATAAGGAGTTTGGAGACTGGCTCTTTGTTTCAAGAGAGTCACTGTTATGGAATTAATGGTAAATCGACTGTTTCTCCTGTCCAGGAATTTTCACCAGTCTGAAGTTTTGCTTAACGATCTCGATAACGTTTATTGACAAATGAGCATCCGTTCGCCAAGTTTACAATAATCGACGGTTTATCAATCTGTTCCAGGCTCACGGCGGGACACGCTTGGTTGATTTATTATTTCATTCAATCAAAAACGATGTGACAGAATATCGACTCTTCTTTTAAGAAATCCAAAAAATTCTTCAAAAACCCTGACCTGTAATCACAGAGGTACCAAGTTCACCAGACGGAATTAATACAATGTCCTCATCATCACAGTACTTGTAACAGAAAACCAAGAGCTCTGTTGCACATGGCAAATTGCAAAATTACCGCTTATCATACTGTGGTCTTTTTTATTCCCAGTATTTCAGCATCGGTGTCTCCGCAGCATTGGTCAGGTGTGGTGGAAACATCGAATTAGTAATGCTGAGGTACACCAGATGGTTTTAGGAAGAAGGAACTCACCCACGACTGATGAATTTCTCACGCTCCATAGGTTGCGCTGGTTGCAACATATACCCCGCTTGCCAGAAGACCGTCTGCCCCACACAGCTCTTTTCTTCCAGCCCTTTAAGAGCGGAAGGGACGAGAGGTGAAAGTGTATGACCTGGCAACGAGGTACAAAAACACTAACCAGTAGACTAAGTCAGGTGGGTAACTAGCGCCTCCCTGGATGGGGACCCCGGGACTCAAATCACCAGTGATTATTGACATTGGCAGAAACGGCCCAATCGCACAGTCAGTGGCACTCGTGCATCAAAGCCATCGCCTTCCATGCGTAGCTACCCGATTTCCGAACAAAGTTAACAGGCCTTCGCCTCCGAGTCTTGGTTGTATGTCCCGGTGGTTGAAACTGTAGCAGCTGGAACCACTAATGTGCCCATGGTACACGTTTTGTAGCTGATAAGTTGAACTGAATCGATTCCCAGCATTCTCATGCATTCCCATGTACCATAAATGTGACATATGTGTGCGGTATCTGTTCAGTCAAACGGAGCGCTCCTAAAAGCGATTCGGACTTTGGAAACGTTCGCCACCAGCATCAAAATTTGCAACCTAGCGAGCTGACCATTCGAATCTGATTGAAGCATGTCTTGACAGGCCTGTTGCATATAATTCCTAATAGCACGCCTGAAATAAATATGCTTCTATGATTTTGCTCTTAAAGATAGATTCAAGGAAGGATCTGTGTCCTGGTTTTGCCTGACATCGACAGGACGAATGGAATTCAGTGAGGTTTTCTGTCATGTCCACTCTTCGCTGTTAAAAGAGGACTGGAACTTTCGGGAAAGCTCTGTCGAGCTTATCGGTTATCCCACCTTGTATAACATGGGCTTTATTTCCGTGGGGCGGCATAGTTGGTGGAGGAAGGTGTAATCGTGTTTTGTATTGTCTTCGGGCCAATCGATCACCAGAGTGGCACCGAGTATGGAGCTGGGCCCAGATCCAACTCAGATCTAATGCTCAGTTCCTCAGGCCATTGCGACCGGGTTGGCGTCGTGATCATGGCTTATCTCACTGGTTTGCTGATGAGCTGATGTCTAGCCGAAATCTAGTGTTTATCGATCAAAGCTCAATACCCACTTGTTGGAGCGTGGCTCGCTCTCGTGTTGTGTACATCCGAAAACAAGGCCGAGAGCTCCTTCTGTCAAAAACTCATTTACTTGACATTTCTGGAAACGCCGGAATCATTCCGGCATCTCGAACACATCTCAAACGACTTCATATTCTATCTTTAGGAACGAATCTATACAAGAAGAGGACTGATTTAAAATCTACTCGTACTGATGTGTAATTTCCTTTATCGATTGGCATATGCTGTGCTCGGTTACTCAGTATACCCTGAAGAGGAAACTACAGAACGAAACAGAAACGCCAAGCGCCAATTGGACAAAAGTTGGCTGTATTGCTAAAAAGGAAGCCATTATCGAAGGATCGTTGTCCACTGAATGTTCATTCTCCCAAACGTAGTCCAGCTAAAGTTTCTTAGCCTCAGAGCGAAAACTGAGCTTCGAAATATGTTGAGATAAAATTCACCGCTATTAAGCCAATCAGTTACTTGGAATAACTGCGTTAGACAAAAGTGCAACCGCTTCATTCAGATATTTTGACGACACATAACTATGAGCAGTCTATGTCTGAAAAACCGAACCTAACTATGGCAAGGTTCCTGTTATTTTCCCCGTCTTCGAATGTCTTTCAGTCTGATCGGCATTCTACTGCTATTCTCTGTAAGAACATTGTATTAAGACCTCACCGATTCCAACTGCCATCACTCCACATCAGCCATTGCTCACTCAGGCGTGGATTCAAACTGTTCTTCGACCTTCCTACGGTCCGCGATCCGTTTTTCTTCACACTCTCGGTGTTTTGTGTCATTTTAACCTGTAAAGTGAGAAGAGTGCGGTACGTTGGTATATTGCACCTTTTCACTACCGCCTAGCCGTTTCGTGAGTTAGTTTTATCAACAGGGTTCTCTACGCTGATCCGTGGACCAAGCCTGGTTGGGCTTTGGTCGTCCGAGAACCTGTGGTGTAAACGCGACCAGAGCGATCTCGCCAACACACGCGGGAGTCGAGAGCACACTGAAATCAAATAACGCGCCGCGACGAAATTGAACGGGACAATGGGCAGCTAAACCGCGCGGGGGTACCTGACCTTCTGAAAGTAGGAAGGGCTCATGGAGTACGCCTGCCGGTGTGACTTTTGCTCTCGATGCTGTGAGTCTACTAATCTGTTTTTTGACTAAGTGGGCCAAAATCCAGAGTAACTTCATTGACAGTTAACAAATCCAGAATACGTTGCTTGCCGAATCTCGTGTTTTGTTACTTTCACTGGGGAAAGTGAATAAGAAATCGTGTATCCATGTTGCGAATTCACATGTGGTACGTGAAAGAAGGCTGATAGCAGCTTTAATGGCTTATCCCTTGATCTCTCGAGACTTCCGGAGATTATCGAATTTTAGCCAAAAATAAGGCACTAAAGCGTACAAATGGATACATGAGACTCAACATTTTCTACATGAGTTAGGTCTGTTTTTCGGTCTGACCCAAAGGACTTCTTGAAGTCGAGCCCGGGAGAGCTCACTGGTCAAGATTAGAGGCGAACTGATTGGAGAAATCGGTTGAAGTTGAAACCCATGAGAGTCAAGCCATCAGGCATCCTATGCTTCTTGTGGAATTGAACAAAATCGATAGCTCCGGTCCTGGCGATAAAGTTCTCATAGTTCCTGAAACTTGCACTATACCCCTGCAGTTTGGAACAGAAGTAACAACTGGTGTGCAGAGAATTTTTTCCATTTCGTTCTGCCTGTAGGAATAAGTTGATGAAAAATCACCGCGAATACTTTTGAGTGTGATCTTCGAGTAGAGCTTCACCCACTTTGCCGGTGCTCACCCTCACTTACAGGCGTATGTAGGATTCCCACTTTCCTAGATACGGTATTCTCCTCGTCATCCGGAATCTAAAACGCTGTCGTAGGATTCTGGACTCAATGCACTAGCCTGGTAATTTGTCGAAATATTGATCGTTTACCAGTGGTTGAACAACTGTGACCACTGATTTATTCGCCAAGCTTGGAATCGTTGTGTCCAAGCCTCCTTTTGGTTTTGACGCTTGTTTCCGCAAGGTTTAACAGTCATTTCAGAAATGATATTGATGATATTGGGTGGTGATCCGTTTGCCTGTCGGGTTTTCCGAGCGCTCTCCAGATAAAGCGTATCGGGTATCCGTTTCTTCGGACAAACGTTTCTCTTCTCTGACCCCACAGAGTTGTGGTGCATCTCAGTGCGCTTGAAAAGAGTGCTGTGTCAGCTTCGTCTATGACGTTTTGGATGACTACCACGGTCTGTATGTGCCGCCTTTCTACAGACCGCAGTCATCCGTTTGGCAATTCTTTGATGAGGATGTATTAGAATACTAGCTTTCTATCATAGAAGAAGCGGGAAAGCCCGAATCGAGCAGATTGATTGATCAGCCAGTAAATTAAAGTAGTAAATTAATCAGCAGACACATTGTCACCAGCCGTTGAAATGGGGAAAATGGGAAAGTGCAACCAACAAATCAAACCCAAGAAGCTTAGATTAAAACGCAGTGCATATTGAAAAGGGGCCAATCAAAACAGAGGAATAAACTACTGAAAATAGAAGATAATCAATCAACTCAACGGAACGCAGACCACAACAAAACAATTATCACAAACGGACTGAAAAATTCACGAAAACATTGTCGCCAAACCATCCAGTCACTTTAAGATGACAGTTTCGGAACGCTATATTAACGCATGGGGCGAGATGGCCCAAGTATTTAGGGCGCGAATTTACTGACCGGAAGGTCCGTGGTTCGAACCCGACCTCTACCTCTCGACTTCCCCTGTCTAGGCTTGGGCAACCTGACAGTATCCCAGCCCTCGTGTAGCCTTCGGGTGGCATGGCAGCTAGACACCGAAAGGGTGCTACAGCTGAACGAGCTGAACGCACGCAAGCTAAGAGGAACTCAATCACGTACTGATGAGGAAAAACTTGCAAGTCAAGCTCAGAGAACAGATCAACAACCATGTGATCAACAACCAATAGCTTTTCATTATTTTATTCTTTTATCACGAGTGGAATGTCATCAGTCACGTTGTGGACAGACAGTGTTTTCACGGTTAATGCGAGCAAAACTCCTTCAGGATATCAGATTCGTGCGTGCTTCCCTGTGGATGTTTTGCCCGTTGGCAGTTGCCTAAAGCTGTGCCAAGTCATGGCAGCTAGCACCGAAAGGGTGCTACAGCTGAATGAGCTGAACGCACGCAAGCTAAGAGGAACTCAATCACGTACTGATGAGGAAAAACTTGCAAGTCAAGCTCAGAGAACAGATCAACAACCATGTGATCAACAACCAATAGCTTTTCATTATTTTATTCTTTTATCACGAGTGGAATGTCATCAGTCACGTTGTGGACAGACAGTGTTTTCACGGTTAATGCGAGCAAAACTCCTTCAGGATATCAGATTCGTGCGTGCTCCCCTGTGGATGTTTTGCCCGTTGACAGTTGCCTAAAGCTGTGCCAAGTCAATGCAGTTTGATCACCTGAATATATCGATGTTTTCGGCGAGACATTGTTAAGCGATACTCAGCCGCTGTGTCAGACAATAAGCCGGCATTCACATGACTCTGGCATCACGGCATTGGACTATTCAAGCTGAGTTGTAGTCAAGCTCACATTTGTCAATCTATTTAGCAATGCCTTACCATCCACAGCTTTCACGAAAGAGTTCAGCAGCGACGAACCCGTTCTGATCTATTCTCCAGAGGATTAATTTGGTGACCCCGCATTAGTAAACGTCTAAAATTCCAGATACTTCATCCCAATTGCCGATCAGGTAGCCTAGGGTCAAGGTCAACCAGTGCCCTTAAAAATACAGCGCGAGGCTGTTGTACTTGCATGCACTCGCTTATTTGCCATAAAGCTGTTGTATCCTTTGACGGCGAGTCTTTTTTCCGGCGCAAGGCATTGTATTGGGACAGGAGTCAGATATAACAAAGTGAAATCGTTTGCTTCTCGGAGTGGTGTCATGTGTTCTTCAGGAGAGTGCCCTTTATTTGGAAGTTCCTGCTGATGGCATTATTGTCCAATAATTTGGGCCACTTTGCTCTCTACAATGTTTTTTCTGATCCTACCATTGAGGTATCATCTGAAAATCTGAGAGAGATGGCGTCATACATTGTACGCCAGGGGGTTGATGTGGCATTCACTGGGCAACCATTCCTCCATGAGTGGAACCGGTGTGTACCGTGGCATATCCCTCCCTTTGAAGAGGTCTCGTATTAGGGAATCACTGCAGTGCTAAGGGTTCATTTATCAATGAAAACCATGTAGCTGTAGGTAGCAATGTGCCCACTTGGTGTCCAAGTGTAAGAAATCCGGGTCCCCGAGCTTCGTTTCTTGGTGTTTCAAGCGGAATTTCAAGGATTGAAATGAAGTGATCCTCGTGAAGTTGTGTGGCGGTCTCTCTTGAGGCAGTTTAGCAATGAGACAAAGTACGGTGAGTGGTCAAACGGCATTTCAAAAGATACTTCCTGAGGATCCTGAGGATCCTCACTGTTATTTCCTCTTCTCCCTGTCAGTATCATCTGGTCGAGCACCATCTATGGCTATTCCGGTACCAGTCCGCCAATCACGCCGCATCATTCGAACTTTTTTGCCTCTTCTATTAAAGAGAACATGGTTTTGTGTCCGTAACTATGTCCTTCAGTGAAGTAGTCTGTGTTTCCGGTCCGCCAACAAAACCGCCACTTGTCGTACAACTAATCCACAAGTAGGTTTCTCAAGCCATCGACATCAATGTGGCCGGAAGACGCATGAGTGATTCCCGATGCACTCAGAGTCACTGTATTGTGACTGACTTATCCTCAGGTCCTGTGTGTTACAATATTTTTTCATGATAGATTCGCATTCGCGTGAGAACGTTTGGTTCTTCGACCTCCGTAAGTTGGAACATACACTACTGTGTTTCGCCTCCCCGAATGAAAAAGAACAAGGTGTAACAGTGATACTACTGATGGGGAGGCATGCGAGTAGTGTGTTTTGTTCTTGTAAATTCACTTTGCGTCTCTTGAAAAGGTAGATCTATTGCGGAATTTGTGGAGTCGCTGTGTAGCATTTGTTTGGATTTGAGCAATGAATGATTGGAGTCAATGAATATTCAGTAAAGTTCAAGAAGATGGATGTCCAGTTTTTGTAAATAAGGTACAAATGAGAGTTTTGCTTCCCTGTCCAATAGTCTGTAACTGGTCAGTTGGTATTTTCTAATAAATAACTCCGCGACGAAGACTTTCTTCCTTTCAAAGGTAGACATTTCCGGATTTGGAACCGTTTAATGATCCGATGACTAGTTCGTCAGTTCTCGGTTTGGATGCCTCTCAATGAGAGATCGAGCATGTCGTAACTATGCCTTACCATCGAGCACACTTTGTGCTTTAGCAATCTTGCTGACGCCCGATCACTGTACCATCAGAATTGCTCTGCACCAGACTGACCAAACATCCACGGTCAGAAACACCGAATCCGACCAAGTGGTCTTCTCACTTAATCTGGTACGCGGTTGGGACCGGTCGCTTAACCTATTTTGAAGACGTGAACTCATCCACACACACACACACACACACGTGGCTACAACATCTCGCTTGGCCTGAAATTCCGATTGAAGTTATCCTGTCCGATGGGGACCCTAAGGATGAGTCCTAACTTTTTCATTTCAGCGGAGCTTAGGAAACTCAAATATGCAAACTTTCTGTTTCGCGCTAGTGGTAGGACCCCACGATATGCGAGGGAAATTTTCTGCTCCAGAAAAAAGGGCATACAGTCAGTAGTCACAAATCAACTGAGTAACCCCGCCACAAATAGGCATACATGATCCCACCACAGAGCATATGCATTCCACCGACAACGCTGTCATCAATTTTGCGTCCCGTGCTCTGTAGACCACCTTTTCTCTTGTGTCAGTCATTCAGTCGTATCCTAGGCTTACATAAACACGAACTTCCGCAGTCTGAAATCAGATTACCCTCACTTCCACGTGATTAGTTTGCCGACCACCAACGAACGAAAAGTTGTTGAGAATTCTCGTCAGGGCATCTTGCTTACCTGCGGAGCTGTTTGTCGACGTTGGTGGAACTAGACACGGCGGTCCGCCAAGCGCACTCCTCGTGTGAACAGTGTGTGTGTGTGTGTGTGTGTGGATCTATTCATCTGTGTAGACACCAAGCTTGTCTTGTATTGGTTGCAAGGTCACATGATACACGTCATATCAACCCTTGTCATTTGTCCATGCACACGTTCCCTGTACAGGTTAGTCGAGATTTTCGCGCTCGTTGGGAATTCCGCAGCACACTAGTCTGCCAGCGTCACATCAACGCGGGATATTGGCATCCGGGGTGGATCCGACAGTTTGTTCGCCGTGCTTTGGGACCGAATGGTACATGACGTTCGTCATGAATCGAATAGACTTTCGTCAGCTCCGGGCCTCCAATGCGCAGCCACCTATCCCACCTCCCCGGATCATCGGTGAACGGAACTGCGGTAGCTACAACCACTGTACGACAACTATGCGGTTATTACAGCTGATAATGATTGAATGAGTGAATGGCCAACAATAAGCTGCCTAACAACGCATTATCGCATTTTGGACGCAAGATGGACAGTGAACACGGTGAGATTTTGATAAATGCCTACTGTGTGCGTTTATCGCGCATCGACCGCTTCTCCGCACAATTCTTTCACTTCGGACAGTTAGCTACATTGGCATAGGACTGATGCCCAAAAATTTTGCCAAAAAAGCGACCAAAAATAGGTTAGCGATGGGTCGAAAGGATCAGCTTTCATTCAGCCAATCAGTGCTGAAAAGTGCCGAAGAACGTTTTTAGAAATTCGCATCCCGTAAACTAGTTGCGAGTGCATAATTCTCGGTAATTGGTTGAACACCATGTCACTCACCATAGTAAGCTGATCAACAGTTGAACTAATCCAAATTTAGAATACGTTCAAGGTTTCCACACGCCTGTCCTTCTATTGCTCGTGTCATGCAATGTCGAATGAACGAGCACTAACCAGATGAAATGCCCGTCTGACTTGTACGATTTTTTCGTCTTCTGAGCGTCGTACTTGCGTAACGGCGATACTACTGAGGAGAAAGCATACGAGTAGTGTGTTTTCTTGTAAATCCGCCTTGCGTCTCTTGAAAAGTGAGATCCATTACGTAATTTGTGCAGTCGCTCCGTAGCATTTCCCCGTCTGACTTGTCCGGTTTTTTGTCTTCTGAGCATCGTACTTGTGTAACGGCGATACTACTGATGGGAGGGCACGCGAGTAGTGGGTTTTCTTGTAAATCCGCTTTGCGTCCTTTCGAAAGGTGAGATCCATTACGGAATTTGTGGAGTCGCTCTGTAGCATTTCCTTGCAATTGAGTAACAGTCAATGAATATCCAGGAAAGTTCAGGAAGACGCGTTCAAGGAGAAGATGGATATTCAGTTTTTTAAACAAGATGCATATAAGAGATTTGCTTCCCTGTCTAATAGTCTGTAACTCTACAGCAAATGCCTTTTTCCTTCCACTTTTAGTGAGTAGGTGTTGAGAAGCATTTTTCATCTAATCTCTACTGAGAGTCGTCAGCAGTGCATACCTAGATGTGGATGATTAATCAGTGATTCCAATCTTCCCGGGAAATCCATACTCCGAACCAGTTTGGGTCATTTTTTAATGCCGACCACCTGTCCAACAGCTTTCAGAAAAACGACCCCTCTCCTGCAACAGTCCACAGCTAGAACGTCCCTTTTTGGGGCATCTCTACCAACGATAAAGCACCTACAGTGACAGATGCATATATTGGTGGACTGACAGCTAAGCTTACCTTTCAAAGTTCACAATCCAAGGCCATCCGCTTGTCAAATCAATGACGTAGCAAACATGTGGTTTTGTACTCTAAAAATGGGTAACGTTGATTTTCAGAAGCTGTGGATGGATGCAAACTAATAATAACATGTCCCAATTTCACCCTCTTCAATAAAAACTAAAAGTGCAAATTTCATGTCCTCTTTTTTGTAATCCTTTTGGGCTGCGGGGGCTAATTTTTTGGCGGAGCTAATCTGGAAAGATCCAAACCAACCAACCATCGTGTGTTGTCTCACTGGTAGATTTGCTTCTTGTTGATAAAACATTACATGTATGAGTTCCACCGTTTAACGTGTGCATCGTTTTGTGAAAAATACGTGATAAGTTTAGTAATATTTGGCCATAAGCTTTATGCGCTAAACTTTGTTGCGCACTTTACCCCGGTAGATGGAACTCAGTTTTCCAATGGATTGATTGACAGTACCAAGCGCGACAGTTTTACGCAATCCTGCTGGATCACGGATGATGCCAGATGTGCTCGTCATAATCAGGTTGCAAGGGAACTCGCAAAACGTCTCCGTCGACTGGGATACACCGTCTTCGAGGAGTTGAGAGCACCTTCCTTCCTTCCTTCATTAAACCTGACCTAATCGCTGTTCGAGATCACCGAGCAACTGTACTAGACGTCAGCATAGTCTCGGATGGGCGCGGAGTGACTGTGTGGAATGAGAAGAAGCATAAGTATAGTGCTGATGAATAGTCCCTCGCCAAAATCTCAGCCCTACATGCCATCGGTTGTGATGTCGACTTTTTGGTTCACCAACCGATTATCATCTCTTATCGAGGGATCTGCTTTCCTCAATCCGCCAAGGCTGTTATTGGACTGGGACTTCCTAAGGTCGCAGTCAGTGACTTGTGTTTGCTTGCCATTGTGGGCTCCCTGCGTACTTATGACACTTTTATGCGTGGCACATGGCGTTGAAGGTACATTTTTGCCATTTAATCTCACCCCAGACCCAGTATGACGGTCACTTTGTGCCTGATGTGCGAGTCTTGACTGTGCTAGCGCATACTGCGCCTTGAAGAGCATTCACCATTGTTTGTCCTTTCTTCGGCTATTGGTCTTTAGACACGTGTTTCCATATCAAAATCTTTACATACTTTGGGATTCACCTCATTAGACTGGAACTGTTCTTGGCATGATTTCGAATGAGACGTTTCTCTCTTTTCTCCCATATTCTCCTGTTACTCTTTCGCATTCATCGCTTGCATCGACTTTTTATGTTTGTGAACATGCTCTTCAGAAATAAATGATAATAGTTCTTCTAACCCACGATTTAAACAATCGTCAGACACCTGGTGAATTTTCGTTTGATTGTTCGTCACTCCTTGTTGAGGGCCTGACTTGTAGGATAAGAACCGCACCAAACAGTAAAGTCAACTGCTGCAAAGCTAGCTGGTGGACACCTGGTCCAGACGGAACAGGCCAAAACTGTTGATCGAAAGATCACGTGGCCGCTCTATCTACGCCCACCAATAGATTTGACCAATGGAGTCCAGTTGTTTATGGCGTTGACTAAGAAATATCGACTACTCACAGTCAAGCTCATGCTGCGTGGAACGTTTCTTGAGCTGTTTTATTACGTAGAGACCATACTTTTGCTTGTGTCAGGACACACCCAGACATGGAAAAAGTACATGTGCAGAGAGTGACGCATCCCCAAGGTCACCATCGGTCCGACACGTTTCGGATAGCAGGTGCGTTGGCGGAGCTCACCAAACATGGCCTAGCAAAATACGACCAGCGTAGTGGGCCTGAGATTGCTCACGACCGGAACACCGCCGTTGGCTTTACAGAACGAGCAAGTGAACGACCATATTTGGCCATTTATTCATCCCATATATTACGCAGACGCTCTGTATGTTTTGTCCTAACAATACAGCCGTGTCCCCAGTTCTCTGTCTTCTCCCTGTCGTGTAGTCTGGCAGGCTCAGTGCAGTCGTAACCCATGGACGGCCACTCACGATACAACAGTTTGGAAAGTTCCATCTGCAGGTGTCGTGACCAAGGGAGAATAACGCGACTTTTAAGCATCTCGGTTCACCATAGCTAAGAGAAAATCACTGTTCATGCAAGGTAATAGTTGCGATTCTCAATTGCTAAAAGACATGGTTCTCGTTTCGTGGCTACACAGCCGACAAAGTTCAAAATAATAAGTAATCGTCCACCTGTAACGCCCTTTTGGAGCCTAACTGCCATTCCACCCGAAGGAAGTACGAGGGTGGGCAAGCCTAGACGGGGGACCCTCATTGATGAGTTCAGCATTTTTGCGTGCCAATCACATGAGACGTTTTGCGGGACCGCGAAGTAGTGGCCCTTGTTCAGAGATGAAAAATAACCTCGTGACGGGAACATGTTAGACATACTACAACTTTTGAGAGTGGTAAAATTATGCGCAGAATTTCCCCCCTCACGCAACTAACCACTGATAACTGAGTGATTAATTACAGCTGCGCCCTTTTCTCTCCGTTTCAGCCGTATTCACCGAGGTGAAGTAAACATAGATGCAGTGGCGCTTCAGTCTTTCGTGTCCATTGCAAAAATTCATTTGCCTTTTCATCCTTTTTCATCGAAAATCATGTTTTTAAATGGTACGAGAATGGAAGAGAATTCACCGTGGAACGGCGGTGAATTCCTGAGCCACTGTCCGTCTAGCCCAAATACGTCCACATGAGGAAAAAAGACCGTTCCAGTCGACTGAGGTGAGTCGATAATACCGCCCATCTTCAAAAATGGTACTCACAGTGAATGCAGTGACAATAGGGGGTGCCAGTTTGACACATTTTGTAACCAGACTCCTGGTGTCACGGATTCCTCGTCGTCTTATGGCGACATGTGAATCGCTCACCCGTGAGCATCAAGCGGAATCCCGAGGCTGCGCCAACCACGGTTTCACACTCCGTCATGTGTTAGAGCAACGCCATGTATACAGACGACTAGAATCTTGGTTTCTCTTGACTCTTTAGAGTTGCTTTTGATTCTGTAGATCTGCCAGTGCCCTTAACTACGGAACGGAAGTTGTCCCAGAAGTATGCGAACATAATCGGGTCACGTACTTAGGGTGTGTGAGTGTGTATGGTGAGCTCTTTAACAGCTCTCCTACAAAAAATGGTGTCTAACAAGGATATGTGCTATCTCTCCATTGTTGTTCAACTTCATCATTGATCAGATGAAGCGAACGCTGAAAGGTCTTCAAAACCCTGGTGTTCACATCGTTGCTGGTAAAAACATCGTCGATCTGGAGTTCGCAGACGGCATTGTCCTCATCTTTGAAGACGAAGGCACAACGCAAGCTGTGATGAATAAACTGATCACCATCATTCCATATTTCAAAGTGCAAAGTCATGCTTCAGAAAGTACAGTCTCTTAACATGTTCCTTGCAAGCAAACACATTGGAGCTTGTACAGAATTTTATATAATTCGATAGTTAGATCAACTCTGACGGAAGTGTGCCTGCTGAAGTCACTGCACGAATTTTAAAGACCCGAATCACGGTTGCCAATTTGCGTTACTTATGGCGTCAAAAAGACAGTTTTTTATCTCAGAATGGCGCAACCTCCGAATTGGATAACGTGTGACTTGGCAGAGTGCTTTAGAAGAAAATACGAACAGCATTAGTGTTTTTGGTGCGGTCCGCATTCAAGGAAGAGGTCCCCGTGACCCCCCTGCACTTGTTTGGAGACTATGCAAGAAATAGCGGCAAATAGATGTCAAGGACGTTTCTGCTATCAGTTTCTTTCCAGACTGTCCGACTGAAAACTTGGTATTGTTCGCACCACAAAATGCATTTGTTAGACTGGTGACAAGTCCTTCTCTCATCCAGTCTCTTCTCCTCTTCTCACTTTGGGGCTTAAAGAACCGAGAGCGCGAGGTTTTCACTCTGAGCTTTGCGGGGTAGTTTTCATACAGCGCCTTTAGAGGTCTCCAATCCTAGACAAATCGCACAGTACCCTCTTGAAGCTTTCTTTGTTGTGAGGATGTGCGGTGGACTTTTGTGATTCTTCAGAGTTGTTCCAAATTTAGAATGCCTTGTAGCAAACGTTAGTGTGTGTTGTTTGATTTTCTGTTAACTGACGTGTGTCTGGACTTTCTAAAAATGTGCAACCGAACGCACGCAACCGAATTGTCTGTCTTGTAAATCAGGACACGGTTTATAACGACCGTTTTTCCTGAGTTCACTTTTTACAACTTTTTCCCAAGCCCATGATTTTGTATCGATAAATGGCAAAACTGATTCCGTACGACTCAACTAACCGATTCGTACGGTCATTCAAGTTCATTTGGATCTTTTAGTTTCACAACTGCACCTGATCGCTCAACAACTGCCTTTAGTTTCATGTTTGTCGAATGCTTTCTTTCCTAGCCAGCATACTTGGCGAAATAGAGTCGCTCCAGTCGAGAATGGTTTCAAATCATGAACAAGGTCGACAGTAGTGTGTACTGTGCACGGAAATGGGGCGAAGACATCGAACGTCATCCGTCTACTTGTTTTCACCTGCACTCTTCTTATTGTGAAAGAGACCTCTTCGGGAAGGAACCACTTTGGTTGGCCTCAGGTTTTCGATTATTTTGCGAAGTAAACCACGATGGGAAAGCACAGTACTTTTATGATGAATAAAGTTTACGATTTCAGTGATTGTACACTGAATACAATTAAAGTTGGTCAAGTACCTCCACGGTTCCGGAGTAAGAAATCACAATGCACCAGTTCTCGTTCTAGCACCTGTTGGAATGAAAATTTAAGTCTCGGGGACGAGTAGGGTCGTTTTGTTGGGGACAACGTTTGTCTCCCAGAACTAAACTCACGGGACATAGGTTTATGGGTAATTCCTATTTTGGGATCGGTGTGCACTTATCCCCAAGCAGACTTGGTTCTTCCGAGATCCACTCTTGAAGGGACAGCTAGTGCTTTTCATTGCAAAGTTGTGTCCTCACATTTGATAGTAACCTCTGGTGCTCTGGCCATCTGACGTCAGTTGTTGGTTCCCCTGGGTGAGTTTCCAAAATCACTTCTAGCAATTAGCCACGAGGCGAACAGGATCTGTTTCATTTGACATAGCAATTGTGGGAGACAATCAACTCAAGACACGGTTTGCCAGAATAACTCGCTCTATTCCGCTGCAGTATCTGACGGGCATTTTTATTTAACAGATACATCGAGAAGCGCTCTACAGCTGTTTCATCTGCGTCATGAATCGCCAATGGGAATATCTCTGGAAAATGTAGGGTGATTAATTTTCAGCAGGTCATGTGATGGAACCCCCAAAATCTCCTTCAAGCACAAACCTCCAACAGATTGTATGAGCATACCAGCCGCGCAGTCTTTGTACGGGAAGCAGCACGATTACCTACCCGAGCTCGTGCTACGTGCAAGTCAACCACGTTGCTACCAACGAAAAATGACCGAAAGATATGGTTACGGCTTCCAATCACCTTCCGGTTTTTTTTGAGTTGGCTACAGGTTCCCGACGATTCGGTCTGGTTGGTTGCTTCTCCATCCGATGTGATTGCATGCCGTGATAACTCTGGCGTTATCGCCAACAGGTGAGTTTAATTGACGCCAAGGACGGTACGAACGTCTTTTTTTTCGAAAATACTGGTTGTGTAATCGTGTAAAACATTTTGATAAGGTTGGTAGTGAATCTGCTGTCTTCGAGTGAAGCTCGACCCGTCATTGTTGAACCCCAACCATACTCCCAGGAGGCACCTCTAAATAAGTTGATGAGACAAGGCTTTCAACGACACCAGCCTCCTGGTTAATGACACTCAAAGAGCTTTACATCACCTTTGGTTGGAGGATAAATTATCGAAAGATGCCCTTCGCGTCAGGGCTGACACGAGGCCATTACAGGCTCGTTTCTGGAAGGAGCCCCCATGTCCTACGGGAGAGCCAATAACGAGGCCACAGGGACTGGAGAAAGTATCCCAAGGCATGTGGGGAGCCAATGAACGAGGAATCTTATTGTACTTTTTGCAGCCGATCGAATGTATGGTGAATATTCACACTATGACAGCACGATAAGCCGTAAACGACATTGTGGTCCCATTGCAGGGTTTCAACCGTATCCAGCTTATCCTGTTCGTGTAGCTCACTAAGCACTTGTAGTGCTTCACGTGAACTACTTAGTGGATGTGAAAAACGCGTTAAACGCGAACAACAGACCTCTGCAACTGCGAAACGACGGCTTGTGACCTGATAACAGGACGTCTACCTCTGACGTAGGCATGACGACAGGCGTGTGTGTGTGTGTGCGTGTACGTGCGCACTTGTGAGAGGACGTACATTGTCCCAGTTACAAGCTATCGTGAGAAAAAATTCCGGATAGGAAGAAACTGACAATGTCCTGGCTACTTTTGATGCTGTTGGTGTGTGCTGCTGGTAGCGTCTCGCTCTATGCGCTGACCTAGTTCTCGTCAGTCGCGCACATTGGCAACTGCCTGCCTAATTTCGGGATATTGCGCAAAAAATCGACTGTGTTCACTGCATCACCACCTATGTCCGTGAAGTGGTTCAACAAGAGGAAACCAGGCTGCTGTCCCAGTTGAATGGTCCAGTGCTGTTGCTTATCACGGGGGCTGCGCTCAACCGCATTATCCATATTCCAATTGACCAAAATGACAGTATAAACGTGGTTTCAATGCAGTGCCGAGTTTGGTAGAGTCAATCTGATCAATTTGAACGTCTACAGATCAGTTATGATTAGCCTATGTACTAGTATTTTACTAAAGGCCCACAGACCTACTGTGCTTCAAAATTGGAGTTGAATTGGTTGGAGACACTACAAGGTATGGCTGCCAACCGATGTCAGTGGCGTTCTTGTTGTCAGTTTCTATCCAGATTGCCTGAGTGAATGTCTGGAGGTGTAGGCACCTCGAGTTGATTGTGATAAGCTAGCACTAAGTCCCTTCCCCGTCCACCTTTACTCTTTTCTTTACAATAAGGCTTTCATATAAAAATCATGGTTGTACCGCGGTGAAGCATCGATGTTCAACACTGATGTCGTGCTGTCGAGGATGATGATGATGATGATGATGGTGGAGTTCAATTTCTCCCCCTCCTCCTTTTGTGCGTGCGCAATCACACTGAGGGGTGGGCACCGGGCTTGCACATCTCGAGAAGGTATTTCATCACCATCCCCCTGCAAACAAACCTTACTAAAAGGTACCAAGATTCAAAAAGGACGAAGGAGGGGAATGGATCGAGTCAGCTGTCCTGAGTCAACAATTAGGTGGGAACAAATGTTGACCGACGTTATTACTTTCGAGAGCTATTCTCCTGGTCAAGACAGGCGAAATCTGCTACCACGCGTTTAGAGACTGTTTACTTCACGATCAATTTGTCTGAGTGGACAGCGTTCACGTGAGCAGATCATGCATCACTCGATACGCGTACAAGCACAATATGAGTACATAGATTTGGGTTGAGTGAGCAGATCGTGGGAGCCGGAATTTCTGAGTGATGTATGAAGCTGCAGCTATCGTCTTTGTACTAGAAACTGTGCCAGAAAGGGCCACCGCTTGAAAGTGAATACCCAGAATCTCAGACCGCCACAGCTCACTAACAAAGTACAATTGGCATTTGAGAAAGCCTAAATTGGTTTGTTTGTTAACGGTCTTCTTGAGTACTACTGACATATATTGTAATCCTTGCGTGTTGGCGAGGACTGCTCGTAACCAGCGCAGTTGTACGTAAAATCAAGGAGAGCATAGTTCAAGGTGATATTTTCTTCCGCGTATCTTTGTATCTTACGTACACCTATACCGGAGAGATTCAGCCTGGTAACGCTCTGCTTCATCTTTAGACAACGAGATTCATTTGATAAGATGGGCTTTTATCTTGCCGATTCCTCGGCGACCTGAACTGCACAACGATAGCTCGTCCTACATTGATTTGATTCTGAAGGATTCTTTGAACATTCACTGACTCTTCTTCACTCGTTTTCGGTACATGGGGTTATGCCACAGTGCTCATCATCCTTCCCCTAGCAACACTGGTTCTGTTAAGCGTGGAACCAGGCAACTGTTACAATTTCGTACGTTGTGCTATTGGTCTTTGACCCATTTGCCCTTCAGCTAGCTCATCTCCACCAGTGACATTACTCTGCCTCTGCATTTCCTACTGAGTCAATTTTCTCTTCCTTCCAAATCGATGAAATTCGTCCAAATTTGTTGAAATGCTTCCCAACCAACCTGCCATTTTTCCTTATTTGACAGAAATCAAAGATTCGTTCTCAATGTATAAATATGTTCTCATACAATGAATACAATAAAACAAAGCGGAAAAAATTATTGTTCAAAATAGAACTCACCGATTACACGTCTTTTTGGTGTCTTGATAGTCAGGGACTTTCTTGGGAATCGCATTGAATGCGTTTTAATCTTTTGTAATGCCACTGTTCTGTGCGGCTGCACAATTGTTTTGCATGTATCAATAAATCAGTCAACCAACCAACCACTTAATCAATCAAACAATCGATCAATCAATCAATCAGTCAATCAAACAATCATCATCATCATCATCATCATCACTCCCATCATCATCATTATCAGCTGTAACAACCGCGTACTTCTCGTACAGTGGTTGTTCATTGTTCACCGTCCATCATCGTTCACCGATGATTCGAGGAGGTGGGTTAGGTAGCTGCGCATTGGGAGCGACAACAGCACTGTAGGTGGACTGTTAAGCGAAGGGATTGGGGAGGTAGCTATGCATTGAAGGTAATAGCTTGGATGCATGGGCGCCACTGAGGGCAGGACTGGGCCATGTCTGACAACGTCTCCAGCCGTTGATGTGGCCCGTCTCAGGGTCCCCGTCCAGGAAGATGGCAGTGACCGGCGCAGCTGAGTTTGCTGGTAATGGCTTTCAAACTTCGCTGCCAAGTCATTGTTTGACCGCCTCTGGCTCTCTTCCATCCTTCACGTGGTTGTGCGAGAAGGGCCCTTTGAGGAAGTCGGTCGACTGGCATATGCAGCACGTGGCCAAGCCAGCGCAAGCTATGCAGTGTGACCACTTCATCTATCGAGGGTGCATTATTTCTCCCGAATACCATTCGACGTACTTCAGCATTTTGATCCGGTGTTCCCATCAGATTCGGGCAGTGCTCCGAAGACACCGATGGTCAAACACTGAAAGTCTTTTAACGTCCTCGGCGAGCATCGGCCAGGTTTTTGATCCATATAGTAATATGGAGCGCATCGCAGCATTTTAAACTCGACCCTTGACAGAGAAGCTGATATCACGCCTACGCCTTAGGTGACGCAGGTCCACAAAAGCTGCTCTGGCCTTCCCAATCCGGATGGAAATATCATCTTCCGCCAGAACACCTGAACTGATACAGCTGCCCAGGTAAACAAATTTGTCTACTACTTCAGTCGGTTCATTCGCACGCATGAGGCCAGGGTTCGAGCCCAACCAATCTTGCAGTAGCACTTTACACTTTGCAGGTGTGAAACGCATGCCAAACCGTGAGGCGATCAATCGATCAGCAAATCACTTAGTTTATCAGCAATTCAGTAAGTCAATCAAGCCGGGTTAACGCGGAGTTTAAGGCGACTCTGGGCGTAGTATGTCCCACCAACTAAATATAGACTATCCGTGCCTTCCACTAACGCCTGTTTCCTGTTTCGTTCAAGTAAATGCTTCTTTAGCGTTGGAAGAGAAATCGAAAAAAGAAGCTGGAATTGATAAGCTAGGAGGGGTGTAGCAGAAAATATGTCACAATTGAGAGACTACCATTTTGCGCTGATAGGCCGAGAGAGATTGCACTGCTTACTTCATACTATTTGAACTTAAAATCATGATGAATGACTTCGATTCGATGTTTTGTCCAGTTCTTCACAAAATTCATTTCATGGAACCTAGCGGCCCATTCAGGGTTCGCAACGGCGTCCGTTCAGTTGGGTTGACATTGGTGCCACATGTTCACCAGTTCAGTAGCTTTGCGAGGTAGAAGACAGCCCTTGAAGCGGTTAGGAGGGAACCACGTCAGTGCTATTGTAGATACCCTACGCTTTTGTGGCAAGCAGTGACAGTTCTGAACATTCCAATCGCCAGATGTAGGCAGCGAAGTTTTACGAACCTAGCGTCGACACCAAGCGCATTGATAGTGTCGGGATGGTGTCGTAGTAGAACTGAACAGAACTAATGGCAACGATTATGTTCGCGAAGCCCAAAGTATATTTTCATGGTTGTCGAATGTTTGATATGGTTCTAGTAAACTTAGGCGTATTCCCCCGGAACTAATTATGTCTGAACAAGAACATAGTGATGAGTATTAATGTTTTCGGAATCTCGTCGTCAGGTCAGTACATATCTAATGGTTAAATAATAAAACAGACAGCTAAGATTGGTTAGAGTCACCAAGGCCTGGTTGTCGGCGCGTCCCACGTCGTATCCAATCGGCTGCTGTGAGGCAGTCTACAGGGCCGTTGAACGACTTGGTTGGCCGATTCGTGTCACATGACCAAACACGACCAAGCGATCTCGATAGCTCAGCATAGGGTTTCGCAAATTTAATGAGGCTGCCGTTGGATCGATACTAGCAGTCCATTGGGTGCTGATTAGGTGGCGTCGTTGCAATTGGTCTTTCTGCTGGTGACTCACACCAATAGACGCATCACTCAATTTGGCTGTTACTCAAACTACGTCGAGTAATGTGAATTCCAATGATATGTATTCAACACAGTAATCGTGTTTCCTGTATCTCAATGAGCTATAGGAACCGCAGCCTTAAGTTGCTTTGATGGGCTTTTCCATCTTTGACTATGTTATAGTTTGTATGCGATTGTGCCTCGAGAAACACATCGAGTGGCTTCGAATAAAAAGCTTTTGCAGAGTGTATTAGGGAATATCCAAAACACATTTTCACTGTGGCTTTCTCCGTGAGAGCAGTCAGACAGTACTTGACGTGGTGGCTTTTCGCTAGGTTCTGAAAGACTCACCAGTTCCGCTCCCGTTCACACTATCACCATCAACACCATCATCAACAGCTTGACACCGATGCTTCGCTGCTGTGCAACCGTGATTTATTTGAGGGCCTTATTGAGAAGAAAAGAATAAAAATGAACAGGAAAGGAGCTTAGTGCTGGCTTATTACAATCATTCCGAGGTACATATACCCCCAGACACTCATTCAGGTAATATGAATAGAAACTGCCAACAACAGTGTCATTAATATCGAACAGCAGCCATACCTTGCAGTGTCTCCAACCAGGCGCAGTGGGGATCACGCGGTGGAAGGCGAGTGGCACCGACAACACCTAGGCGTTTCGTAATCTCTTTCGTACCCCTCTGCCAGGTCAAGGGCTGGCCACCACTCTGAGTTGGGCATGGAAAACAGCACTCTCTTTGGCAAACGATGGTTCGGCATACGCCATAATTACCTGACTTGATGCTGGACACATTCTTGAATGGAAGTTCCTGTTGCACAACAGAAAACTTACTTTCTAATTGCTTCGTTACGGATTCGCCGATAATCAACCCACGCAATCTATGGCTCTAAGACAAAGGTTACCGAAACTTTGAAACAGTCTTAGTTCCGGTACCCAAAACAGCAATGTCGTACAGCCATGCAACAACACAGCCCGTACTGTAGCCTGACAGACACGCCCCTTGAGATTCAGTGATACACCGTTTTGATGCCACAGGTGTCTCCATTGCCAAACGAGACCCGACCTTGCAGATTTGTGCACTAACCTCATCTATCACACGACACTCAGAACCAATGCAACTTCCAAGTTGTGTAAGACGCTCCATAACTTGGAGTGCCTGTCAGGGCGCGCCCAGACAGAAGAAAAAGCACATATGCAGAGAGTGACGCATCCCCAAGTTCATCATCGGTTCGACACGTCCGGAAAGTAGGTGAGTTGGCGACTCTCACCAAACGGCTTAGCAACGCACGACCAGCGTAGTGGGCCTGAGAATGTTCACGACCGGAACACCACCATCGGCTGTACGGAGTGAACAAGTGAACGAGCATATTTGGCCATTTAGTCATCCTATATATTTCTCTACGTTTTGTCCTGGCAATACAGCCGTGTCCCCCAGTTCTCTGTCTTCTCCGTATCGCGTAGTCTCGCAGGCGCGGTGCAGGCGTAACCCATAGCTCGGCCACTGCACAATACAACAGTGCCTCTCCCTGGATTGTAACTGGCGTGTTCACAAGCGTGACTCTACAGCTTGTAAGTGCCAATTGCCAGTTCATCTGCTCCGGGGTTTTCGTCAGCGGCTATTGGAACACTGAGGGTTTTGAGGATGTTCGTCTCATTATCTCATCGATCACGAAAGAATGGAGATAGTATGCAACCCTGACGAACATTGCTCTGTGTACAGAAACTCTTCGAGAGCTCTCCGCGTGAATACCCTCGTACGTCTCACCAGATTGGCACACATTCATTGACTTGTGTGTTACTTCATATCCTCTGATTCCGTCGGAAGTTTGCAATTCACATGTCTTCTACATCCACTTATCAAGTCCTCCGAGTAAATCTCACTTAGTTCTATGCGTCACCAGATGAGCACTAATCGGAGCGATCGATTTTAGCTTGCCCCGTTTTGAATAATGCACTCTAAACAGAAACTACTGGTGTAACGTGAATGCTACTGATGGGGAAGGTATGCGAGTAGTATGTTTTGTTCTTGTAAAGTTGCTTTGAGTCTCTTGAAAAGGGAGATCTATTGCGGAATTTGTAGAGACGCTGTATAGCATTTGCTTGGATTTGAGCAACAGTCAGTAAATATCCAGGAAAGTTCAGGAAGACGCGTTCAAGGAGAGGATGAATGCCCAGTTTTTGTAAATAAGATGCATATGAGAGTTTTGCTTCCCTGTCCAATAGTCTGTAACTGTTCGGTTGGTGTTTTCTAATGAACGACTCAGCAGCGAAGGCCTTCTTTTTCATTGGAAGTCGGTTAAGCTTACAAAATGAGAATGTCTCACCCTAGTTTATGCGCTACGCTGCTGTCTGTGGCTTGTGAGACCAGGAAGAATTGGCCTCGTCTTGAAGATGAGGTCATTGCTTGGGGATTAACAGCTCGTTGGATTTGAATAGAGGGCAGGGTCCGTTAGTCTGTAAGCCAAAGAACCCATTCTATGAATCGGGAGGTTCTTGGAAGTTCTGGAAAAGTTTGAGGTGTGATTCCGGTCCTTTTTTGCGTGAACGACTCTCTCTCTTCGGGTGGATTGATCGGATGAATATGGACATATCCTATTCTGACATTTCTATTTTTGTCACCTTTTCCCCACCTTGCCGGTTTGTCTTCTTTCCAAACAGTTTACTGTTGAGTCCCCTGTCTTATTCGGTAACTGTGACAAACAAGTATATTCTATTTATTGTCTACATCATTGCCAGCATTCAAGCGAACCGAATGCGTACTTGGTATCCCAGACTAAGGCACAGTGGAGTTTCGGCACGTCCGCTTGTCATTCAATCGATCAAGTATCCCATTGTTTCTGATGACAAAACTGACTTTTATGGGGCTTTTTCCATGATATGGACCTATTCAGTGCTCCCAACTTCTTCGACGAGCATTAGATATCTTGGATAAGCTGTCTCGTACTTCATGGATTTCAAGGGTATGGTACAAAGGGGGGATTCTTTCGACGCACAACTTTCGAACACTTGAATGTCTGTCTGTTCATTCAAAACGTAATCAAACTCGGCTAGCTTCAGAGGTTTCCATACAGGTGTATTCAATAACGCATGATCTTTTGGAATGGAATAGCTGTATTTGCATTTTCTATCTTACGAAGTGTGTAACATACCTGTTGGCTAAAATTTCACCAGATTAGGAAGTTGTGTCACCTGATTTTTATGACAACTGTTTCTGAGCGTAAATCTGTTAGCGTGGGACCTCCAAGTCTGTGATGGTGGGTTTCTTCTTGGTGAGATAAGGACGCAGTGAATAGGATGCAGAGACCATAAACAAGGCATAGTTCTAGAAAAATCGATTTCAAAGTCCCTTGCATCAACACCATCCTTGCCTGGGTAAAACAAAACAATCAATAACACATTACTGAGTATTATTTAGGATTTTAGAGAAAGATTGTGGTAAATCATGATCCACTGAAGTTTTTGACAAACGCCTTCTGTCGTTACTTATAGAATGACTCACGTTAAGATGACGATCGGTAGGCATCTGCCCAGTCATGATATGCAGAATGTGTCCTTTGGGATGGCCGCTAACCTCGTCTGTCCTACACCATCACCGTGGGTCTGTTCGGCTTAAGGTATGATATGGACACGGGTAAATTGACTTCTTGGAAGGTAGACAGGAACGCAGCAGCGACCTAAGAGGAGGTGGATAAAAAATGATGGATCCACAGATTAGTGTCAGTAATATGCAGAAAGATTCTTGTTTTCACAAGAAACTTCTTGATGGGCAGAACTGTGAAGATCTATTGCAGGCCACAGACACTGCCAAGGTCGATATGCAGCTTAGTGGGTATTCTTTATAAGTATTTCGATGTGCATATGTGGAATGCACACTCCCTGTCGCCGCTCAAGTAACAATTTACTCATCATCATCATCATCCTCACCATCATCATCATCATCATCATCATCATCATCATCATCATCATCATCATC
>NW_008751796.1:104562-112540 GCF_000715545.1 Opisthorchis viverrini
TGATCCCCTTCATACTCCTCTGCCAAGTCAAGGGTTGGCCACCTCTCTGTTTACGCCACCCTGAATTTGGCATGGAAAACAGCACTCACTCTCTTCGGCAAACGATGGTTCTGCATACGCGGCACATGTCCCAACCAAAGCAGCTTCTGGTGCTGAGCACATTCTTCAATGGAAGTACCCGTCGCACAACCGAAAACTCGCCTCTAACTGCCTCCTTACGGACTCGCCGACACCAACCAACACGAGCTATGGTTCTGAGACCACGATTGTCGAACACCTGAAGACGTCTCAGTTCCGCTGCTCGAATAGGCCAAGTTTCACAGACATACCACAAAACAGCCCGTACCGTAGCTTGATATTCAGCGATAAACCACTCCGCTTCAAAAAAACATCCTGATGAGGTAGCCTAAGCTGATGAAAGAGTATTCGCACCAAAACTGCAAAGCTAAGCGAACGGCTTGTCATGCTTGACCAAACAGCGATTCGAGTACTACTTGGTGTTAGAGTGAAACAAACGAAAGGTTGCCAATAAGGCAAATTTTCGAAGAAGCCTCGAACAACTGATCAGTGGCAGTAATTTATTACAGATTCCAAACGTGCAGATGGCTCTAGCTAGACAACTTAAATAAAAAAAACCTCATCCATTAGGGGGAGCCTTTGCTGAAGCATACTCCCTATTTTGTTTGATCGGTCCTACTTCTTCCCTTCAGAGTGAAAGCTTCATATCAGTCGAGTATAGTCTGAAAATGCTGCAGTAGTGGAGGAATCGGTACTGAAACTGTCAGACATTTGTCGAGTACAGCAGAATTATCCCTGTCTCTGAGTTAACCTCTTATGGAATCTGACACGCTACTGGATGTCACCATCGTCTGTCCGATCCGATCGACAAGGTAGGGTAATGAACATTCCAGCAAATTTCGGATAATATTCTTGTTACTTACATAGTTATTAGTAGTTAAGAATAGCGGGAAAATAACAGGCGGTTTGGAAACGGACCAACTCTTGTTGAGTTTGAGACAGACCAGTGGGATTCGCAAATATCAAAGATATTTTTTTTTAAATCTTTGTTGAATTCGAGATACTCGGAACTGTAAGGGCCACAGGGCCCTCCTCAACAAAAACACTTGGACATAAGCAGTATGACAAAAATGCAACACAACCGATTTAATTTCGTCCTGTTTGGGTACTGGAAGGATGAAGCGTGAAGGCTGTTTATCCAAAAATTATTTGAATTCCACCTCGGAACAGCTTGCAATTCGTTCGGCGGTGGAGCTCATTTGAGGAGTGACACACGTCCCTTGTTTGGGAAACGATATGTGCACAGATACAGAATTCTATGGACCATACGACAAAATTATTCAAGCACACAAGTGCCAGCTACCTCTAACTCATATAATCAAATGCCCATAACCTCGGAAACGATGCGTGCACAGATACAGAATTCTATGAACCATACGACAAAATTATTCAAGCAGACAAGGGCCAGCTACTCCTAACTCATATAATCAAATGCCCATAACCTACGAGGAGTGCTCTCTGATGGGAATTCTGGAATTAATTCTGAAATTTGAGAAAGCCATCGCGTCAGGCTGCTCCGCATCCGGTGTTCTACAATTCTGCTTGTCAGTATTTAATAAAAGCTGTTGAACAAATTTGTAGTAGTCTTTTGATTTTGCGAAGCCCTCTAAAGCTAAGAATTCATCCGCTTTGGACATCAGGGACAATCATCTCAACCTTCTGTGCCAGGGATCCATGCTGTTTCCTTAACCGGGATGATATATACAATGATCCAAGAAAACCTCACAGAATCTGTGCAAATGAGAGCTTGCAGTTTGTGAACAAGCTGACCCTGTGTTGCATAAAAGACGAAGCAGTTTGAAAGATATGACCTACTAAGCAAAACAAAACTTACTTTTTCCTCGGGGAAGCATTGGCCCAGTATTTCCAACAGAAGCGGATCATCCTGTACGGCCGTCAGGAAATCTTGAAAGATTACTCTACCGTCTCGATCCATATCCTAAGAGAGAAAGAGAGAGAGAGAGAGCTGAGAAAAGGGTTCGACTGTACATTGTTTGAGTTAGAAGCTCTCCAATCTTCTTACACAGGGTGCATATTCGCATGTTACGCCTCTGAAGCATCGGTGGTTAGGAATTTGCCCTCACAAAGGTCAATATAGCTGTGTAATATTAATATGTCGGATGCCCAGATGAGGTTCATCCATCTAAAGATTTAAGGTTACATCAAAAGGTTCGGCGCGTCTGTCCAGAAAGGTACAAATCCCCCTGTCTGTCAAGTTGATCACTGACTGCAAGGGGATCTTCAGAAGTAGCAAGCCAGTATGAACCATGCAAACTACCTAGTTTGTTCGCCTAGCTGGGCATTTCGGTTGCAAATGTTTCATCACCAGTCGAGGTAACATCACCAGTATGCTGGTGCTGAAAGTGTCACTCATTTACTCATGTGCAAATGAGTGTACCTCACGAACTTCGTACAATTTTGGTTCGAGCAAAACATCAAGTTGACTGAAACTTGAGAACTGCACCCACCTGATGAACTCTCAGAATGACGAAATTGGCAGTGGACTGTCGAAGAGTTTTCAGCAACCATGTGAGTAGCTTTCTTTCAAACATCTGTTTGTCCCCACCTCAGGTGATGATTACAGGACAACGATTGGGTGTACCGATGACTTTGGGATTGCCTCCGATCTTTTTTGTATTTACACCGCTTAAATGGCATACAGGTGTTTGCACGCATAACTCTGCGCAACCAAATATGACATTGCCCATTGTGTACGGGGTCCGTCGATATGACAAGCAAATCCGGCAACGAATGCCAGGTTACAACCACTAAGCAGTAAAGAAGCGCATAGCGCTTCCGAAACGGATCAACTGAAAGGGGTTTATCCAGTTATGTTTCTACACTAAAGAATCTGGCATCCAAATCGTTGAGACTGTTCTCTTGACAAAGTAAAACTAGCTACGGTCAGCAAAGCGGTTGTGACCGTTTACATTTTCAGTGGCCCATCAGCACTGAAGTAGAAGTCAGGAGAGATAGTGGGCTCCATATAGTCCACCTATCATTTACCACGATACAGCGTCTGCGTGTTCGGACGGCCATTTACGTTCCATCGACTACCTCACTCCCGGACGACGGCGATATAAATCTTGTGCTTAGCATTCATCACATTGGGCATTCACAACGCAGCATATAACGATTGATAATTACTTTATGAGATCGTTCCTTGTCATATGAACTCAACAGCGAACAGTTATTTGCCCCTCTTTTACCCAGAGTTGAAGATAAGTGGGCTGTTTAGAGTTACAGTTGACTTCGTACAGTCCGGGTTTTATGCTTCGTTGGAATGGTAGATAGCTTCTTTCAGCCGTTATACCTTTGCACACCTTCAATTCAAAAACACTTACCAGGCGTTTAAATACTATATCAACCAAATCCCGGATGCCTTCATCAGGATCATCGTCTGTCGGTTGCTGGGTGAAAAGAAAGAAAAAATGGACCTCCTTGAAGTTCATAATCTTTTCAAATAAACACATTACCTCATGTCACCTTGGTGTTGTGGATTAGATAGTAAGAATCTTGTGAAATCACCGAAGAAAGGTTTTTCTAAACCAACTCACGTTGCAACTCACCAAGTTGGCACACAAAAAGGACGTTGTGATTTTCAACTCAAAAAAAAACTGTAAGCTACAACTCAGATTGAAGAGATAAAGGATGAAACACCAGTGTGATAGGAAGCGAGTATTTCGTCCCACCAGTGTAGCCCGTCAGAGCTGGGCCGGTCCGAAAGTGAGAAAACCAATGAGGAGTGTTCGTTATGCACCAATCAGGAGTGACTATTACAGTCACTTTGAGGTATGTTCAGCATAAAAAATTATTGGTTCAAATTGGGTCCAGTTAGTAGGACTCAGCTGAAAAACTGGAAGACCATCACCCGACAGGAGTTTTTCCCCCATTCTCTGAACACCAGATGGTGAGTATAGTTTTTCTAAGAATGATTTTTAGTGGCCCACGATTTGTTCCACATACATACAGCTCGCATCACGTATGACTCACCACAATTTCCTTCGAGGCGTAGAATAGAGCGGAACGCATATATAATGATTATAGTGCCTCAACACTCTGGATTAGAACAAAACAGTTAACTTACTGACAAGTTGACAGTTAGCCACAGTTAGGATCTTACAACAACATGCTCAAATTGTGAGTACTCCCTTGAAACACGTTTTTCAAAATGATTAACAAAAGGATTTTGTTCCTTCTTCATTCTTTTCAGTCGTTTTTGAACAGTCAAATAGTTACTTTTGGACAGATGCGAGATTTTTCGCTGGGTTTACTCTCGTTTGAACATTTCTCTTTTCGTTCCAGCATGCAACCACTGGACTCGATCTGCGTTTTCACCAGAATAATCTTGTTCGTGTTAGGATTTGAACCCATGACATTCCACAAATGAGGCCAGCATGTTGCCCTCCTCTGAAAAGCACGCGCTGGGCAAACGTATCAACAGCCGGGATTTTTGAAGGTCAAATTTGTGACTCTCCTGATCAATTGATCCAACCGTCAGGTTGTCTCGATCAGATAGTGACAGGGGCGCTTAAGACCTGTCTAAAAGCACTATACAGCCGTTTCGTCCTTATTGAGAGTCCGGAACGTGACAACGTGATGCGCTTTTCGTGACCAAAGGATGAGTGGCATCATATTCTGCCTAAATGAGAGCAAATCGCATGGCTATTTCGCTTCTTGTGGCCGAATGTTTAATTGTTTAACTACTGGCCGTAATGCCGTGCGTGTAAAACTCTCTGAGTTTTGTGAGATGCACACTGCTGACAGGAAAAAAGCTGAATTAAAAATAAACAAACTTCCTCACACACAATCATCAATTTCTCATATTGATCTGTTAAAGACCATACCATTAGGGATGTTCTGAATGTCTCTTTGAGTTAAACAACCCAAGCTAAAATTACTAAAGAAATACCCACGATGACAGTTCCCCGTTGAGGCTCAGAACAGTTAAACAGCATGCTAATAAAACAGTAAGAAAATATAGCCATAAGCCAGTGGGTGCAAGGTGTGAACAAAATTGGTAAAGCCTACTGTGTATCTTGTAAATCGTATGCCGCATTTACCTGTTTGGGACTCAGGTTCTGATACCGGTGCACTCAGGTCATCAATCTGACAGCACTTTCCACACAAACCAACAACAGAATGTCCATAAAAGATATAAGTATGGTGTTTTCCTTGGAGTAAAACTTGACAGCGCTAGAGGGAACGCTGTTCCCTCTCGGTGAAGCTGGATATCGTCTCGAAGTAACCATACGTAGTGATGTGAAGGTGCACACACGGATCACACAGGTTCCGAGGAAAGACCTGAGTTTCTTGGGCGTTGAAAAAGATAGTACAGAAAAGAGTTTTGGCTAGTATACTTGATTTTACAATTCACACGTCCTCAGTGGGATACACTTGGGCGTGAAATAACGGAAAATCAAGGCGAGTTGATCAGGTCCAAGAACTGAGCATCAGGGAGGCAGCTGGAATGTGAGGTTCATCCACTAAGTAGGGAATTCAACTGATAAATCTTAAAAGACAAAGATATTGGCACAATAAGCTTGATTGTTTATTTCTCTTTAGAGTTGCTAAGTAACTCCCACATGTCGCCTCAATGTCGCTGGTCCCATCAGCACATGCCTAAAATATCGGGAAATTTATTCAAAAATAAGAAGCACATCAGGAACATAGGCAAAAGTATGGCAAGCAAGTTTCATAGAACCAGGGGATTTACGGTTTAAACATTCCTGTGAGATAAAGGACAAGACAGTCACAGTTGAACCAAAAGGAAAACAGGAATGTTGACCAGTCTCCGGGTACTACATCATTCATGGGCGGATCAGCAGACAGAAAAAGAGACAACAATTGGTACAACTGAGTCCAGAGTGGTAATCAAAATATAAGAAATCGGAGAAATCAATAACTTTGGCTTTTTGGTAAGTAAATACAGTGTTGACAGCAAAAATCTGTCAGATTGCACTATTACAGAATTGCATTCCTATCAACTTGGGCACAAAAAGTGTAAGGACCTACCAAGGGCAATAGTTCGTAGTGAAAAGGGGACCAGCAATGAAGAAACGGGCCAGAGAGGTCAAACAAAGAATTATGAGTGCAATTCGAAAGCCAGTACTAGCTAACTAAGCTGTGTTGTCTTTTTTTGATTGGATACCACGCATCACCTCCTGAGGCATCAGTATGGTTTTTTGCAGTGAGGTGCTGTTGGTCAGAATGTGCTTCTATTTTAGCTTTGTACAATTGGCCGTAAGCTTGTGTGTCTTGGATTGAGGCGGTTCTACAATCTCGGTATAACCCTTTATTTCGTTTTTACACAAAAAGAGCACCCAGGGCGGCTGCTTCAACCACAGAAGTGTAATCTCTACAGTACTGTCGACTTGTTTACTAGTTTTATTAGTATTAATTTTGTTATACGAGGTGCGAGTCTGCGAGGACACGGCAAGTTCGTGATCAATTAAGTAGGGTATTGGCTACATCTTCGCATTATATCAGATGCTCAAGCAGTGTCATACATGTCGCTAGCCAACTGAAATGTGTTTTCTTATGATCAAAGAAACCTATGACTCCGTGGAGTGGCTGGATCTTCTACACGTACGTGGCCAACAGTAAACACTTTCAGACTTTATAATGCGGGGCTTGTTCTTTTGGGGTCTGCATGTCGTGACAGCCGCACAAAAGAGAAAGTTGTTGAACGCTTCAAAAAAGCGCAAACCATACTGTTCAACTTGCGTCACACTGGGCGTTATAACTAACAATTACTAAAGCTTGAGGGCCACGTCTAAAAAACAACCGTAAAGAGACTTGCGAGACTTGCATCCTTCGGCCTGAAACCCTCAATTATCCTCAGTTATTTGATCATCGACGTCTTTATTGCATAGCAGGTGCTAGCTGGTTTTGATGGGCACGTAAAAAAATAATCTGCCAACGAGTACCTGATAACTGTCGGGGTTCATTTGAACAGATGGTTCGAGTTTTGAAGTGTATTACGTATGCGAAGCTATAATCTACCAAGAAAGCTGTATTTTCTGTTCAAAACCTTTGGCAGAGGAAGGTTTGTGGAAGACAAAACATGACGTACTAACGCAAAATGAAGGTAGTCTTGGTATTTTGGGAGCTGTATTATCTTCGCAACCTCCTGCATGGGATCCTTTCCGTTCGTCTTGTCCGTATCTTAAGTCCAATAGACACCTAGCATCACTCCGTTCGTCTGTTCGTATCTTAAGTCCAATAGACACCTAGCATCACGCCCTCGCATGACTTTGTATGCTATACTTGTGTTGCATTAAATTTGCGAATGATGTTGAGTCGGTCATAATGATGCATTGTTTCTCCAGCAAAATTCTTGGATGGGTGTATCTCAATTGTTTCGGAACTTGCAGATATCGCGTAAGTTGTAACGCCTGTAAGGACATTGGGTTCTCTGCCACAGGTCCAAAACCTCTATTTCGTCATTTCCTTCACTGTAGCCTTCTTCCTCCGCGGTTGCATGGGAGCGAACGTCAAGCTCTAACTCTGGTGAATTGTTGTGTGTGATGATGTTGAACGGGATGCACGAGGAAAGAGCATTAGCAAAGATCAAATTTTGAAGGTTTATATGTCCTACAGCAAACCATTTATTCATGGTCTTCGATCATCGGAGTAGATAATTTTCAACCACTATGATGGGTCTGTGGCACTTGTAAACTGCTCTTTTTCAATTGACAATTTTGATATTTCAATCACCGGAGATCTGGAATACCAGGAAGATAGAACTATTCTTGGTGTGGTGGTTCAACGGAATACGGAACGGAACTATCTCCTATTTTGAACTGTGAGTCAAGATTTACTTGGATTTTTCTCCTTATGACTTTGTATCTGACTTACATCAGTAATTTGTTCAGTTCACTAGAGACTCCATAGGGCC